>NC_087152.1:1472500-1525000 GCF_035594125.1 Scylla paramamosain | reverse complement strand
AAAAAAAAAAAAAAAGCCCACTGAGATGCCAGTCCAGTGTGCATTTACACGTGGGTAAATCTTTCGATCAGATATAATTATGTAGATTTTGTCAATGTGATCAGTTAACATTACGTAATCGTCAATATCCTCACATGATATTTATCTCTCTCTCTCTCTCTCTCTCTCTCTCTCTCTCTCTCTCTCTCTCTCTCTCTCTCTCTCTCTCTCTCGCTTTGTGTATATACTCGTATGTTGGTGGGTGGGTGGGTGGGTTAGTAAGTACGCCTTCACGCGGGGAGTTTCTTCAACCAGGTGTAATGTAGGTACAGGGATGTCACTGTGTAAGAGCAAACTTTACTAAGTCACCGATATTAAACTTTTATCCTCTTTTTTAATATGTGTGCGTGTGGCGATGGCCGTGGTGTGTCCTCCCCGCCCTACCCTGCCCCGCCCGGCATTTAGAGGTGCTGGTGGAGCGTGTCAGATTCGTCATGAACAACGCTTGGAACTACCAACTGTTGAAGAAAGAATTATGGGCTTTTAGGTCAGTATTCATCGCCTTGTAGATAATAATAATAATAATAATAATAATAATAATAATAATAATAATAATAATAATAATAATAACAACAAGGATTTTTCTATTCATTCTTTAAGGGATGACTTGAATGATCAGATTACGATGTATACAGCACACACACACTCTCTCTCTCTCTCTCTCTCTCTCTCTCTCTCTCTCTCTCTCTCTCTCTCTCCTCATTACACAACCTTAAAGATATTATCACCCTATCCATCGCCAATTCCATTCACTGAGGACAGTCCCACCACACTTCCACTGCCATTATACGGACCGCTCGACACCACACCACTATTTGCATTCTTTCGTCTTCCATCACCGAGCCACATGTGGTACACGTGACACGAGGCGGACTGTTTAATTTCTGTATGTGATAATTACATACCACGATGTTTATCTTTGTCACTCACTTCTCATCCATCTTACGAAACTGGTCTGTGTACACAATCCCATGTCAATGATTTCTGTATTAGCATTGATATAAGGTTCTGAGTACTGTTAGCTTTATAACTTTCCGTGGCTCTCCTTGTGTTCCCTTATGTTTACAATACTGATGACCACCAATAATCAACACGCCTGTGTCTCATGAAACTGACGATGTGCACGACGATAAGATTACACATGCGCACTTGCACAACACATGTCTGACGGAAATATGTGAGGTTGAGAATACAGACTACGATTATTGCAGAAACACACGCATGGACGCAATATACAAACAAAACTTATAATACAATGAATTGGAACATACGATATATAGTACAAAAGTGTCGATTCCCCGCTCTCCACTTTTTTTTTTCTATTAGGAATGAAATGCCCTGACTCTGTAAAGAATGAGGGGTAGAAAGTACAACTAGACATGTTTCCTTTAGCATTCTATGGCGCCGACATTAATAATCCCGCAGAGAGAGAGAGAGAGAGAGAGAGAGAGAGAGAGAGAGAGAGAGAGAGAGAGAGAGAGAGAGAGAGAGTTCAGCGGGATTTTTTGGCTATCGTGATATCATAGGGATAGCATCATTCACATTCAAAAACATAATTAAGAAAAATATTCAATCACTTGTAGATAAAAAAGTAATTTCAAATAAGAAGTGAAGATTAAAAGCGTCTGATATATTCTTAGTCATTATAAATAAAAAACTGTTTAAGATGGTTCCAAATTAAGTAAACAGTGCCAGTATAACATCTTTGACGACTGATGACATATGGCAGTGTAACATTTGCCCCATCATTTGAGTAACACCAGCCTATTTCATTGACCATAAGCAAAAACTATAGCAACGAAAAGGTTTGAGCCATTGCATCGTTTCAATCGTCGTCAGTGGTGCCCTTTGATTTTATACTGTAAACTTGCAACACGCCATTTCATTGAGTGATATGCCAACAGTCAAGGATTTGAATGGTTGCTTACCTTTTCCCCCAACACATTTTTCCTCACCATTCATTCATTTGTAGTAAGAATAATAAAATAATGATATGTTAAGGAGTCGTCTCAAAACTGCATCACAAGATTACAGTTCGACAGATCACTGACTTATGATTACTTAAATAATTCACGACAATTTATATCATAAACAGGAATACTTACACTATGTATATTACTAAACAGTTTTCATAAGAACCTTCCACGTATGGAACTTGTAAATTGATACTTTATTAATGAATATATATATATATATATATATATATATATATATATATATATATATATATATATATATATATATATATATATATATATATATATATATATATATATATATATATATATATCCTTGATACTAACTGCCCAAGCATGGTAATCTTCCATCGTTCAGACTCTGTTTCGTGACACCCAAATACATCCTTACTTGACCTGCTCCTTGCCGCATATCAAAGTTCCCTCATAAATATAAAAAATACTGAACAAGTTTCTCGAACGTTATATTTTTTGGTTAACGCAGAAAATTTAAAGCTCAAAAACTTTTCACTGCAAACAGATCAAGATGTGCTATTACAAGGATGTGAGAGTTGAAATACTATCGTATTCCCTTTACTCATATGTACATATCTTCTATAATGTTTTCCTTAACATTCGTAAATATTGTCATAAAACATGTCATAAAACGGACAGCCCCCAAATCATGGGAAAAATAACAAGGTAAAATGATTGATATATTAAACTGCACAAAACTTTGAATCTAAAATACACCTATTATGTCAGTAAGATACAATAAATATCGAGACCTATAAATCAGTGGCATTCAGGTACAGGCACCTTTCCGCATCAGCAACATATATATCTGTACAATTGATATATTTCACTAATCCCAGATGGCACCACCTATGCTTCACCTACAACCACAACGAGAACCTGATCAGCACCTTCCTGGATGGGGAACTGAATAACGTGCAGAACTTCATGTTGTTGAGTCCTGTGTATGGCAACTGGGCGAGGCTCGGCCAGAACTTCGAGGCTCGGAACAGCTTCAGTGGAGACCTTACTCAGGTTAGCCGCTTCGAGCGGTTGTAAGTGCGTGCAGTCACGAAGAAAATGTTATCACATTAGTTTAGTCGTAAAATTAAAAATGAGCAATACTATGATGTATTTTGTAATCTCACTTCATAGGTTTGTATCATGCACTGCAAGACGTGGGAGCGATGTGTTAACATTTTATTCAGTGATTGTAATGTGATTTCTTGGACATTTATTGTTTTAGGAGCTGAAAAAAAATATCAAATAACATGAGCAAAGGATTAACCACATTCTTCTTTGACCAGATAAACGTGTGGGATCGAGTGCTGGGCGACGCTGAGATCCTGGACTTCGCGCGCTGCAAGACTAACCCTCAAGGCAACTACATCTCTTGGGAGGCCGGCTGGAGTCTGAAGGTTGTCACCCCTTACAACCTCTCCCTGGAAGAATTCTGTCAACAAGAAGTGGGCACGTCATATTTCTGGTTCCCCTCGCTGCCTGTGGTGACGGCCCACTACATATGCGAAGCGCTGGGGACAGAGCTGCCTTGGGCTACCTCAATCAGAGACATCCAGAGGCTTCAGAACGTGTCAGCCGCCACACACCCAGACCATGACAACTGTCACTACAACTTCTGGACGGCGCTGACAGACATAGTGGAGGAGGATGTTTGGAGGATGAACAACGGCAGCCTTGTGACAAATATTTTTTGGGCGCCCTACGAACCAAACGGCCTGCGCTACGAGAACTGTGCAGCACTCAGCCGCTACGGAGTCGCAGACATTAGCTGTGAGATGCAAATACGCTGCGCCGTATGCACCTTTAAAAAACAGCAGAGATTTTCGTTATACGGCATATGTGAACAAGAATTACGAAACGTTTATTTCGTTGCCTACCAGCGTGTTATCGGTCAAGTGATATTCATCGGCTATGGAAAATACCACATCCGATTGGAGGACGAAATGTGGACTTGGGTGGACGTGGTAAACAATGTCACAATGGCGTACATGGAAGAGGCAGTCCCTTACTTCCCCATGGGGCTCCGATGGTGGCGTCTGCAGGTGCCTGTATGTGACCAAAAGGAAGGTAGACGTCAGCTTACTCTCTCTCCTTGCTCCAGCGGTCACTTTACTTGCAACGACGCCACCTGCATTCCCATTCATTACCGCTGTGACCTCAAGTACGACTGCCGCGACAACAGCGACGAATACGACTGCAAGCGCATCTTCTTTCCACAGGTAAGACAGTGACACCCCGAAACACTTAAACACATGCACGTGTGACCACTTGAAACCAACCTGGACCTAATGCGATAATTTATAGGACTACCAGTCTCACCTGCCCCCTCGCCTGAGTGGAGACGAGGATCTCAGTCTGCCCATCACCCTCGACGTCATCATGGAGACTATTGCTGTCAAGACCCTCGAGATGACTATGGAGGTCGCCTACGAGATTGCAATGACATGGACTGATAACCGACTCAGTTACCTCAACCTGAAGGCAAACAACAGCCTCAACAAGCTGGACATGGAGGCGGTGGGACGACTCTGGATACCACAGGTCAACTTCATCAACACAGATAACATCCACCGCACCCGCATCGACGAGGACGTGGTCATGTTCATTGACCGTCGCCGCCACAAGTTCTACATGGACCCCGCCGCCCCAGCCGAAGGTAAGGTTTCGCCACGGTCGCCTTTCTAGAAATATCTACCATATCCACTAAGTCAGCTTTCACCAAAGCATTTAAATGTGAACAAACCGACTACATAGACCGGGCGAACCACAATTCTGGTAATAAAGAGTGATTCCATGACTTCAGAGAACTGGGGTGAACATATAGAAATAATAATTTCCTATGGTAGTTCTCATCTCTGCTAGTTCGTGTCGTTCACACAAAAATGCTGAAGTGGGGAACCCTCAGAAGTGTAAGTAGTTCATACGGTACTTTTTGCATCAATGCTTCCCTTATTAGCATTTTATTGCATTAACGAGGACTCCTTTACCATTAGTGCCATAAATACAGCAGCTTCTGGCTTTGCGGCGATATACACTACATACGTATTTCCAATAGGGAAGAGAGATTGACTGATATTAATAGATTTTTTGGCCTCCGTTTTTACACGATTACATGCGATTGATTGGTCCTAGACGATAATATGCTAAGTGAATTCGGAGAAACGTGATTTACTTGACATCATAACAAGTCAGGAGAGCAGACATGCTGACGTACCTCACTAATAACAAATAATGACTTTGGGGAAAAGAATCTCCCAGGATTTTTGTTGTTCCACGTTGTCAATTTTTCTTGCACAACAATTAGACATAATTTCTGTAGAATTATGGCCATGAGAGATGAAATAAGAGAGAAAAAAAAGATAAAATATATATATGAAAGACGACAAAAACATAAATTACAGTGATTATGTTGACAGTGACGGTAGAGGTAGAGGAAGTAATACAGTATTATTAGTAGCAGTAGTAATAGCAGTAGTAATAGTAGTAGTAGTAGTAGTAGTAGTAGTAGTAGTAGTAGTAGTAGTAGTGAAGAACAAGAACTAGAACAAGAAGTAGTAGTAGTAGTAGTAGTAGTAGTAGTAGTAGTAGTAGTAGTAGTAGCAGTGTTGTTGCTGTTGGTGGTGGTTGTGATTGTTGCTTTTGTTGTTGTTGAAGGCGGAAGAGGAGCGAAAGGTGAGAATGGTGGTGGTGGTGGAGTAAGAGGAAGAAAATCACTAACACAAGTAAAGATGAGAAAACGAGAGAGAGAGAGAGAGAGAGAGAGAGAGAGAGAGAGAGAGAGAGAGAGAGAGAGATAATTCGTACATATCACAATAATTGATGACACTAATCTTGGCTAAACATACCAACCCAATCTGACACACACACACACACACACACACACACACACATCTGGTACTAGTGCTCTGCCCCATGTGTCTGCAGTGGAAGTGTACAGCGGTCAGGACAACACCCTCACCATTAGAAGGAAGTACGGCACAGTGTACAAATGTAACTTCGATCTCCGCCTGTACCCGTTCGACGCCCAGCAGTGTGAAATGCACCTCAGGATCACCTCGGAGCTCAAGTCTTTCCTCACCTTTGATCCTGACAACTCCAGCGTCCAGTACCTTTCCAACCCATTCCTTATTGAGTACGAGGTCAGTGCTGCCAAACTCATAATGCTGATGAATATGCTTGTAGTTCAGCATAGTCTGTTTTGATTTCTTGTTGGGGACTTTCTTTTGTATATATCGTTGCAGTTCATCATAATCTGTTTCGACTTATCCTTGGTTCAATTATTCAGTCAGCTCCTTAGCCTATTAACTCCTACTGCCACTATGAACTATGACGAACTCTTTCAGGAGGGAGGCTTCAAGATACTTACCTAATTCTGAGTAATCTTTTGGCAGTATTCTTTAGGGACTGCCACCTTTAGTAAGTCCTTTTTGTGTGTGTGTGTGTGTGTGTGTGTGTGTGCTTTTTTTATAGCCCTTGGCCAGAGTTCCTCTACATAAAAAGAAAAAAAAGACTTGTAACTTCATTTGACTAACCCTGCCAGTTTTTATATTCCTTTTGTTGCCACTGTTGTCTTTAAAGATTATTCCCTAAACGGGTACCATGCCATTTTACCAACCTAGAAGAGAAGCCATAGCAATTCAAGGTTTCATTACACCATCTCGTACAAGCTATGTCTTGAAACCTCTGATAACTGATATATATATATATATATATATATATATATATATATATATATATATATATATATATATATATATATATATATATATATATATATATATATATATATATATATATATATATATATATATATATATATATATATATATATATATATATATATATATATATATATATATATATTCTATTCTTCCCTTTTTTTCCTCGCTAGCTAAAGTAGAATAGATCAGCTTGTTCACGTAATCTCTATAACGACAATATTTTTTATTTCTGTGTATGTGTGTGCGCCCTCTTTACAGGTAGGAAAGGTGAATCTGGTACACGATAACAGCGGACACTTCAGCGAAGCGCGCGTGTTGGTTCCCCTAACACGCCGTTACGGTTACGCCATCCTCACCATCTACACACCCACCCTCGTCCTCCTCGTCGTCAGCTACACCACTCTTTTCTTCAGGACAGCCATCTTCGACGTGCGCATGATGTCCGCTCTCACGGTGCAACTGGTCATCGCCACGCTCTTTTCACAGGTGTTGTCACGGTGCTCGATCATCAACACGTTTGTAACTGTTACCATGATGTATTTCCAATACTGCAATCTTAAACGATGCTGAGAAATTATTCACATATGCAAATTCATCATCTCATATTACAGGTATCTGCGTCACTTCCTAAAACCTCTTACTTCAAAATGGTGGATATCTGGCTTATATTCTGCATCGGCATCACTTTCCTCGTCATCATCTACCACGCCTTCGTCGACAGCGTGGCTTATGGGGATGACCCGTCAACCCCCGTCACCAAGATGTGGCAGGTCCGTCCCGTACAGCAGCCAGTGATTAAACCGGTGCACAAACCCAAGATCACTGTTTCAAACCTCGTCCTTTTCACCAAAATCACGACGCCTCTTGTTTTCTTTATATTCAATATCGGCTACTGGGGTTACATCTTTTCCTATTAGACAGCCGTGCATTGTTGTTTCAGTGCTAGTTGCACTCTCCTATTTTTACAATTAAAGTAGAATAGATAAGAGAAATATGAGACTCAATGTGCGTCTTTATACTGCTCTATGGACCAACTTTGGGTTCCTTGTTGCTCAAGCGCTGAAGTTCAAAATTTATCACGTAATATAACGCAGCTACATTCCAGATTCCACACTTGACGAATGGAACGCCTCTCAAATGTTAAAACGACCACCGAGCATGGAATATCACATGCGTGCAGTCAATACGGTTTAAGTAATTCTATGAACCTCTCTCTCTCTCTCTCTCTCGTTGCATTTATCTCAAGAGCAAAGGAAGTCCATACAACTTTTAAAATAAGGCGCAATTAGCAGCCAATCAGCAGACTCCCATCATGTGCCCGTCCGTAAGTCTCCGCCTCATTGTCGTACCACGCCACACCTACGTTTCATTAAGCAGATTCACTGTAGATATACTAAATTTTCGCAGGATGCTTCCCAGAGTGGTCAGCAAATAAAGGTGTCCATGTACAGAAGTCTATGAGCAAATCAATGACACTCTTTTAAGCCAAAAAGTAAGTTTTGTAGATTATGCGTCTTTTTTTGTAATTTACGAAATCGACCACGGCAAATGCATGCTCCAGCATAACGGATATGGAATTGATGAAAATCTGCATAAATAAACTCAGAACTCCCCTTAGACCGGAAATGACACGTCAGTACAGCATACACGTTTGAGTCTTCTGATATCTGTAAAATATTGTAACAGCGTTTGGCACTGGAAGATCTTCAGTACGTGCATATGCTATAATAGGTACGTCCTTATAACCAAATGGAGGGAGGTTGTAGAAGCACGGGGGGAAATTTTTTTTTTTCTTTTTTCGAGACGATAATAAATATATAAATTAAGAAACGGCTTGCCCAGTTGCGTTCAAAATAAACAGGCATTCCTTGCACTGCGTAGCTTCTTTCATCCCAATCTCAACTGTTTTTCGTCAAGATGTTTAATTTCACGCCTTTTTCACCGAAACTTTCAGGAATTAGTCTCTTTTACAAGATCACACAAGTGCATTGTCACACAGGAAGGAATCACGCAGGATTATATATGTATGTAATTATGTATGATTGTGTGTGCGTGTGTGTGTGTGTCTGTACTTGCTGAATGAGTGGCTGGGTGAGTGAAGGGTGTGGGTGATAGTGTGTGTGTAAATAAGGTATGGATGATAGTTCTGGTGTGTGTGTGTGTGTGTGTGTGTGTACTTGTTGAACGAGTGGCTGGGTGAGTGAAGGGTGTGGGTGATAGATATTATGTGTGTAAATGAGGCATGGATGATAGTACTGGTGTATGCGAGAGGGTGGGTGGATGGTGGATGGATGAGTGTGAGTCAGTAGCCTGAGGGGAGGGTTAGTGGACAATGGATGGATGGGTGGATCAATTAGTGGATGGTTGTGGTTGTGGATGAGTTAGTCAATGTGCAGTGGATGGTAGGTTGGATGGTTTGGTGAATGTGGGCAAGTTGGTGGGTATTTGCACTCACACCGATCTGTCTTAAGGATTATCTGACCTGAGTACCATCCACACCAATATCTAGTGACTGTAAACTAAGCTGAAAACCTTGTGAAACTGGAGAAAGATGAACTGAAAGAGGAATAAGCTGCTGCTGCTGCTGCTACTACTACTACTACTACTACTACTACTACTGTGTACTTAACTATAGCAATGGCTGTTCGGATTTCAAGTAATCAGTGTTATCATATTGTAGTGTTATCACATACTGCACAGTTATATTGCTTGCATGTAGGAGTTTATCTTTCTCAAACTATGAGAACTATGTAGGATTAACTGCTATGAATACTGTTTCTTTTCCTTCAGTCTATTTTATGAAGTCAGGATTTAAGAGAAATATTCATATAACATAATCTTTTGCTACCCAGTTTAACATTACTAGTATTTTGATGCAATTACAGTATACATTTTGTTATCATATGACCTTAGTTGTTGTGGTGCTATGCAAGAACATTTTTAATCCCTTCACTTCACTTGCAATCCAGTTCTTCTGCATCACTTTCAACTGATACGAAAACAGGATGATACATTATGCATTTTATTATATTAATAGATAATATGTTGTCTTTAGAAATATATAGAAGTATCAATCACAAGTTATCATATCACTAGGTATAAAAAATAAATACAGGTACCAAAACCTGCAGCATATGACAAGACAGTGGCCAGAAACATAAATTAAGTATTGCAATGAAACACTCACATTTGCCACCAGTGTGTCACATCTTAGGAAACACTGAACAATACCTTTGTACTTTACCTCAGATAAAAAAAGAACACATTTGTGATCTATACTTGAGACACACAACAAAGAACAGGTCCTTCTGATTATTATTCCTTGCCATCTCACAAAGCCACATGTAACACTGTCCTTGCATCTACATCACACCCTGCAATAGGAACAAACACTCCACTACTACCCTTAAGAATTACTTACGAATCTACTGTCACGACATGGCTGCAAGACATCTACAGATGAACAGTTGATGTGACTAGACAGCATGCTTGTTACAGCCCGTCACAACAAAAACAGCTTCTCGTAACAAGGAACATTATCTTCACAATATGTTTCTGATGTGATCTTCGTGGTGAATTCCAGCATGGAGTGAATATACTAGTCATAAACACATAAACGACCATGATGGGTGGGTGACAGGAATGATGAGTGATGTCTACACTTTCCTCTATTAAATACTTCATACATATGTACACTGTACATTCATATCACAATGCTGTTCACAACTTCTACAGATCACTTTCTTTTGCAGGTATAAATAAGGCATTGCAAAAAACTTCATCCACCATACCTACAAATCTGTCTACAAAATCTACAAATTTATCCACCCAATCTAAAAATTATCTATAAAATACGCTACACCAATATAATGAAGATTTGTGGCCAACCTTCAACACTTCTTTGGTATCTCTCCAAGAATCCCCCTCCTCTTCCTGTCCCTTCAGCCACACTGGCAGTAGTAGTTTGATCTCTGTTGTATGTCTTGCAGGCTCAATCCAAAGGGCTGCACCTCCCCTTACTTCACTTCTTTGGTGTTAGTAGCACTGGATCCTGAAAAAAATAACAAAAAAGAGGATTGAAATAGTGTTAGTAGTACTGAATCCTGAAAAAAATAACAAGAAAGATTTCAAAACCTTTATACTGACACAACTATCACAAACATAAACACATTACACACAAACAGATAAAGGTAAAAAAAGCAAATCCCATAACTCACATCATGGCTAATCAACACTTTATTCTAGACATTGCTGAAGTTGTACTCATGTGGTAGGAATATAATGCCATCCTGCTCAGTGGTATAGCCACTCCCATCCTTCTTGATGCCCGTTGTCTTGCGGTGCACTGGGGTGGGGAAGCAAGTGTGGAGGATAACATGTCAATGCATCTTCAGGAACCCAACAAACATCTGTGGAGTGAAAATGGTGCAGATAAGTAATGGTACATGTATAAAACATGAGGCATCTAACTGTAAGGATTAGTGGTGGAATATTTTCAGAGTGACAAGAATACAATGTGAGGTGCTTCAAGTGCGGCAGATACGTGATGAGAAATGGCCTATGTAGATTTTTCTGTAAAGGCAAGAAGAATAAAGATTCACTACCAGATCAGTACAGTAACATGATAAGGGTGTGAGAAAAGTAATAATAATAATGTACACAATATCTAAGGGAGGAAATGATACATAGTTCTCAAAATGGCTCAGGTTAAATTATGCATCTATCTATCTACATACCAGGCTGGCAATCCCACATAGGGTGGTTCAGACAAAGCACCATACACTCACACACATATCATTCACACTCTTAGCCCTGTTAGTCACTGGTGGAAAGGAAGTCTCATGCAACACCTTACTACACCCCAACTTAGGCATAAGCACACCCACACACATCCATAGCAAGACTCTACAACATAGTGATACCATCCATGTTATATAATCTCTCTGAGCTGTGGTCATGGAAAATATAATAAGGAAGGGTTAAATATGCATCCTACAGTGTTTTACTGATGATAAGCAGGCAAAAACTGTTCACTGGTCTTTCAGCCACTCACTAAACAATGCCAATACATTACAGATAGGCAGTTTTTTTTAATTCCTCTAATTTCCCAGTCTTTACTTCAACATGGAGAGGAGGACCAGACTTACACAAGAGAAATTGGAGCAGATGCTTGCCAAATCAGACATTGGAAGTCTTTGATGACTTATTAATGGATATGGTGTATGATGAAAGTGTTTTTGGGGTGCCTGGGGCATGTGGCAGTGAAAAACCCCCACCACCAATCCCATGCCACTGATGCTCCTACAGATAAGTACATGATTAATTTGGGCTTCAATGATGAATATTTATATTTATAAATATGTACTTTAAAAATATGTAATATTATTGTAATAGACATACTCTAAGTAGAGCTGTGATCTGGGATATGTAAAATCCTAAGAATAATTATTTTTAATTTGTTCCAAGCACCTCAATTTTTGTTCTGGCCAGGGTTGTGGTATTTTGTTTATTGAAGGTCAAGTCTCCAACCTCATATTTTCTACTTTTTATTCAGTTTTCTTTAATTATTGTATTTTTAACAAATAATTTTACAAAAGGAACTAGTCTTGCAAAAATAAATTTATCTTTTACTTACTACAATTAGATTTATTTATTATCATTGTTACACTTGTCATGATTTCATTCAAAAATATCTTTTTTCATATCTGTATCTGTCTAGGTCATTAAAATTATTTTATTTTTTATTATTTCCCTCAGCTGGTCCAATTGGACTGGTGGTATCTATCCTGTATCCAAAAACATACAAAAACTGATCTAGGATTAATAATGACCTCTGTGATCGCCCACCCTCATACTTAGCGACACCTGAGAAACGGCATCTATGTGGCAGTTGGATGGTGGATGTCGCTAATGTGTCTAAGAGTGCTCACTAGCTGCCGAGGGTGATATGTCACTGACTCGACGTTACATGCAAGGCAGCCAATCACAAGAAAGCTTTGTCTTAATGCTGAGGGAGTCATGTGACATTATTTACAAACTTTGATACAGCGTCAAGTGCCCACAACCACCACTCATCAGTCTCCAGTCCCCAAAGTGTTCCAGTCATGGCCAACAAACTGCCTAAGAAATTAAGAAGACCTCAGTTCACTGATGCCAAGACCTTAACCTTGGTGGAGGAGGTGAAGAATCAGGTTGCAGTGATTCTGGGAAAGCTGGACAATAGAATCACCACAGATAAGAATGAGGCTTCGTAGGAGGTGACTGCATGCATGATGTAGTCAGCCGACTTTGCCAAAGCTTATCTAATTTTTCCTTGTCTGTTGCTACTCACATTGTTGTAGCCTCTATGGGTTATTGTGTTTTTTTATATTTGTAATGTATTTTTGTTATTCTCAATTTACTTATATTTTTAGCCTGATGATGCCTTCTGTGAAGGTGAAACGTTGAAAACAATAAATAAAGAAGAAATTCTGAATGTATCCCTGTTAACCTCATCTCTCTCTCTCTCTCTCTCTCTCTATATATACTTTTATTTTTTCTTCTATCCCCCTCCTCCTCTTTCCTCTTTTTTCTCCTCCCCTCCACATCCTCCTCCTTCTTCTCTCCTCCTCTTCCTTCCCCACCCCACCTTTACCTTCCTCCTTCCCTACACTATGAGAATATTCATGAGAGATCTCTTTCTTCTTCTTCTTCTTCTTCTCTTACTCTTCACATTTGCCTCCTCCTGCTCTTCCTCATCATCATCATCCCTCTGCTATGAAAGAAAATGCAGAGGAATTACAAAGGAGGTCCATACAGCAAGGGATCTTGAGAACCTTACTAGGCTGTCTGAGTGACTACTCTATACTAACTATTAATGGCAGGAGGAGGAGGAGGAGGAGAAGAGAGAGAGAGAGAGAGAGAGAGAGAGAGAGAGAGAGAGAGAGAGAGAGAGAGAGAGAGAGAGAGAGAGAGAGAGAGAGAGAGAGAGAGAGAGAGAGAGAGAGAGAGAGAGAGAGAGAGAGAGAGAGAGAGAGAGAGAGAGAGAGAGAGAGAGAGAGAGAGAGAGAGAGAGAGAGAGAGAGAGAGAGAGAGAGAGAGGCTGGGGGGAGGGGGGAAGCAGCAGACTTGCCCAAAATGTTTGAAATATTTAATTAATGCCTTTCTTACTTCCAGCACCACTTCCACTACCACCACCACCATCACCTGTATTTGTCACAGTGTTTGAAACATTACTACTATCATTGTCAGTTTATCGCTTTATGTTGTAAAGTATAAAAAATCACTACCTTCAAAATGTTTAGGTTTTAACAATGAGTGGCACAGTAGTGTGAGGGGAGTCACACCCATATTTTCAGTGTGGAGGAGGAGGAGGAGGAGGAGGAGGAGGAGGAGGTGTGAGAATGTGAATGCTGAGCAGAAATGAGGCACGAGCTCTTAGCTGACCTGACCACTCCTAACTTGCTCTCTCTCACACACACACATTTTTTGTATCAATTTGTATCATTCATACCTAATGTTTGCAAGCTGTTTCATTTTGAGATTAAATAAAATGCTGCAGTGATCTCTTTAATTTAGTATGTAATGATACATGGAAAACCATTATTTCACTCATTACATGATTAATAACACATATAAGTGACTTATCTTTCTTACTTCATTGCTGAAGAAGTTTTGTATGAGTTCCTGCCGCGTAACTATGCCTTGAGTACGCTGACCCCTCCAGTGAAAAGCAGGGTTGGCATCAACATGTGGCAGCTCTTCATTTGGAAGAGGTGGTAGCTGCAAATAAATAATAGACTTGGGAGGGGCTGAGAGGTCTAGGGGTTGGAAGCTAAACCTTCTATTTCTTTAAAGTTTATATTGTATGAGATGAATAGTCTTGTAATTTGACATTTAGCATTTTGATGCTCTAAAACTATCCCTAACCCTAATGACTTTCAAGACACCATTGTAAGTAAAAAACATATGTATATTTCTGTTAAATATCAGGACACATCAGACAACTTTCATTACCCTAACAATAAGTGTAAGAACAATCATGCCTGTACTCTGCTAAATCTAATGTCCTTGATATTGATATTTCTTGTAAACTGAAAAACTGTGACAAGTACGTACATCATCAGGAATGGGAACGCCGCACTTCATGCAGCGATTGTGTAGGAGCAAGCATGCATTTGTGATTTTAACACACATGATTGGTGTATATTGTAGGCAGCCACTTGAAGAATGCAGACACCTGTGAAAAGAGATTTCATATTAAAAGAGAGGATTACTTAATCATATAAGTGTCTAAGCAGTAAATTATACTATTATAACAAGAATGAAATGTTTGTAATTGTTTAACAATTTCAACGGCATTATTACTCTACACCTTACTGTTCTGGAAAAGGAGGGATGTTATTTTCATTACCTGAAGTGACTCTTAAGCATCCCAACTGTCTGCTCCACAATGACCCTCGTCTGAGCATGGGCCCTGTTATATTGCTGTTCTGCTGCTGTAGTGGGGTTACTCACTGGCACCATGAGATAGGGGTCAAGGGTCCATACACATACCACACTCGCTGACAAGATTTTTTGTCTGCAATATAGTAAAATAGATTATTATCAGAACAATATTAGAAACATGTCAAGAACAATTTCTTGTGTCTAAATGTGTATGCACATCAATAATAATGGAAAGAGATAGGCCCAGGGGTACTTGACGGAAAGTTAGGTAAGGTTAGGTTTGGTAAGATTAGCAACTCTTGGACCAACTTTTGGTTACTAACCACACCTAACCTAACCTACCATCAACTATGCCAGGGGCTGCCCCTCCCTCATCTCTCACTTATTAATCATGCACTCACACATTTTGACACTAGGAATTAATCTTGACATGTTCCTAGCAATGGATTACAACTTTATAAACTGTGGCATGCAGTTACTTTACTTGAATGCCTTTTATCCTTGACAGGCAGCCACACTTAAATGTTATTACCAACACTGAATGTCAGTTTATTCACCCACAAAAGTTATTTATGGGATTTTGTATAATTTCATTAAAAAAAAATATTTATTGTGTACAGTCTTTTCCTGGCCTTATTACTGGTCTATTCTCTTACATTCTTTCACATATACTTCTAGATACACCTAAAACATAAATATAAGGTGGGGGAGAAATCCTTCATGGGGGTCCAAAGAGGGCACAGCCCCTCCATGGGTTAGGCTAGGTTAGGTAATGCTGACTTAGTGTCTTTAAAGGGGCCTCTAGAGGGACAAAGCCCCCATGGTTAGGTTAGGTTAGGTTAGGTAATGTTTCATATAAAAGGGTATGGCGACTAACCTAACCTCTGGGAGGCTTCGCCCACCCCCTGGACCCGCTGAAGGGCAGGGGCACTTCTCCCCCATCTTGTATTTCCATTTTAGGTGAATGTAAAGGTATATGCAAAAGAATGTAAAAGAACAGACCAGTAATAAGGCCAGGGAAAGGATTCTAGACAATTACCAAAACAGCCAGCCCTGTGCTGAAGTATGCAATACCAATACACATAGGTATCTTACCAGCAGTGTCTCTGGTGACATTTTGTAAGAAGCCACTTGCAAAGAACTTCAGAGCCAGCAAAACCTGGGTGTGGGTAGGCAGTGTGTGGTTATGGTGAGTCCTCCTCTGCAACTGAGGCTCCATCTCCTCAAACATGAGTATCAGCTCATGTCAAGGAAAGCGATATTTGGCTATAAGCTCAATATCACTTACTGACAGGGGGTCAAAGTGATCCCTCAAGAGCCTCTCCCTCCTCAAGGCATGATTGTGAAAGTATGCCAAGATGACTTCCATTGCAGGCAGCAGGAGGGGGAACAACACTAACACACTGTGTGGGAGGCATGCAGTTAGCAAGATCAGAAGAGCAATTCATGTGAAAATGGCAGAAGATAGCAAGACATGCAACATTGTGGCAGCAAGACATGTAACATTGTGGTGATGAGAAAGAGGTTAAAGACAATCAGTCAGAGGAGGGGAGTTGAAAAGATGAAAGGTTTTTTTTATTTCTACCCTATCTAAAATAGCAGTATGGGTGAAATCTGTCATATATGTGAAGCATACTCCACACATGGATGGATAAGGCCCCTGTACAAAGCAGCTGGGGGGGGTGAGAAAAACCGGCAGAGACAACTCAGAATGCTTAACTTCACAGAAGCCGTTTTAGCTAGAGATGATATGTGAAGTTTCTAGTTTAGATTATATGAAAAGGACAGACCGAGGATGTTCAGTGTAGGAGAGGGGAACAGTTGAGTGTCATTGAAGAAGAGGGATATTTATTTGGAAGGTTGTGTTGAGTTGAATGATGGAAGAATTGAGTTTTTGAGGCATTGAACAAAGGTTAGGCAAAGTTACAATAGGTAAGATTAGGTTAGTTTAGATAAAGTTACATTAGGTAAGGTTTTCTTTTAAATAAACCTTTAAAAAATCAAATTAATATAACCACAACAAATAAGTAATATAAAAATGAAAAAAAAAAAAAAACTATCTGCCATACATCAAAACTTATTTTATTATTTTCAACTTTTCCTTACATTTGTGCTTATAAAATTATACTTTAGTTATTTGTGTGTCCTCTTCTTGCCACCCAGTGTCCTACGACGCCCATGTATCCTAATATGAAGATAAAAAGATGCGTAGTGGCTTAGGAATAAAACTTCTTTACACTATCTCAAATAAAACCTCTTATTTTATCCTTATATCTTACTTATCTACAATCTCAAGGTTATATAGTGATACCTTATTTATTTACGTGTTACGTCTTCGCTGATCAGCATCTCAAGAAGCCTCAATGTCCTAATATGAAGAGTAAATATGAGAACAGTACCTCCTCTATTTTAGGCTCTGGCCCAAAACCTCGTATTGCTCTTGATCTTTGGATAAATAAATAAGTAAATAAATAAAAATAAAAGATCAATAAAATGTACACAAGAATTATCTATAATGGAGAAAAATATAGTACTCAGAAGAAAAGGCAGCTGTTTATCATATAAGTTTTCAAGCTTTTTATTTATTTATTCGCTGCTGTGAGTTATATGTAGTAGTAGCAGTAGTAGTATACCTGCTGATGCTGCTGCTGCTACTACTTCATACAATCTTATTTTCAAAATTTCCTTTCTCTTCTATATACATGTATATTCCTTCATTTCCCAACACCAGCACTCCCCACCACGCAGAGGCCAGACAGGGAGGGAGGCATTCCCGTTAATGAGGGAAATATGATTACAGCGTTGCCAGATTGTTTTGGCCATATTATCGTACTACACAGGTTGAAATTATTGTACTTCTGGTAAAATTATTGTACATATGTAATTATTCCAAATATCATGCAAAACTGCCACTTTCCAAACACAGCAGAATTTAAGTTTATATATATATATATATATATATATATATATATATATATATATATATATATATATATATAGAGAGAGAGAGAGAGAGAGAGAGAGAGAGAGAGAGAGAGAGAGAGAGAGAGAGAGAGAGAGAGAGAGAGAGAGAGAGAGAGAGAGAGAGAGAGAGACTCCGCCAGTAATTTCTTCATTGTTACTCGTTCACAGACGGCAAGTTCTGTGACTCCCTCCCTCTCATTCTCCCTCGCCCTCACAAGATGTCGGTGCAGATAGAAAAAAAGGCGCTATGAGTGTTCTGCCCTCCCGCGCGGCTGGAAAAGAGAGGAAGTGCTGAGGAAAACTGGGCTGACTTGCGGTAAAGTAGATGTGTATTATTACAGGTAAGAGTGTGTTTGTGTTTATGTTTCACAAACCTCCCTCTCTCTCTGACAAATAAAACCAAAACAGCAAAAATCTACGAAATTATTAAAAAAAAAAATGACAAAACTCTCTCTCTCTCTCTCTCTCCAGTGGCAAGAAGTTCCTAAGTAAGCCCCAGTTGACCCGCTACCTCGGTGACACTGTTGACCTTTCCTCCTTCATTTTACATTTTCAACACACACACACACACACACACACACACACTGCATAAGCATATGTACAACGAAAGACAAGGCAACACACACACACACACACACACACACACACACACACTGCATAAGCATATGTACAACGAAAGCCAAGGCAACACACACACACACACACACACACACACACACACACACTGCATAACCATCTGTACAACGAAAGACAAGGCAACACACACACACACACACACTGCATAAGCATCTGTACAACGTAAGACAAGGAAACACACACACACACACACACACACACACACACACACACACACAAACACACACACACACACACACACTGCATCACCATCTGTACAACGAAAGATAAGGCAACACACACACACACACACACTGCATAACAATCTGTACAACGAAAGACAAAGCAACACACACTGCATCACCATCTGTACAACGAAAAATAAGGCAACACACACACACACACACACACACACACACACACACACACACACACACACACACCTTGAAATACCTTGAAAAAAAAAAAACACTGAATATTTACTGGGAGGGACTGGAAGGGAGTTAGGGAAGGTACCACTCTGATAACGTCACGGGTGAGGGGGGGGCTTGTGACGTCACGGCTGGGGGTTGATGACGTCACACCGACCATTATTTACGTACGTACGTATTTTATTTTGAAAATGACCCCTCTAAAAAACGCAGCTAGACAGGAATGCTTTATAAATTCAGACTTGCCACACATTTTAACTAATGCCACAAATAACAACACATTTCAAAACGCAGCAGTATTAAAGATATTTAAAAAGAAGTATCTGGAAACTGTTGGAACCTTCATCCCATTTAAAATCGTTCAAATGTCCACCCATTCTGGCTTAAACATAACGGAAAACACTTTAAAAAATCTGAACTATTTTCTAAAACCATATAAAGTGAGCTACAATCACAAATAAAAAATCTACCGAAAATAAATTCAATATTATTGGAAGTTGAACACGAATAAAAACAAGTGTACGGTGCACGCATTTCACTGAGCGGGACGGCAACACACTTAAAAAAACACCAACTATTTTTTAAAACCAATAAGAACCTAGTACAGGCTGAAATAAAAAATTTGGTTTGGGACCGTAAAAAAAAATACGCCGAAAACGGCCCTCTTATTTACACAAAAACAACGCCAAAATCACCACTTTTCACGCAACACACGCGCTCAAATAACTTAAAAAACAACGAAATATTTTTACAAACCATAAAATCTTAGCTACAAGCCGAAATAAAATACTTAGGAAATAAGAAAAAATAATATTGGAACCGGGGGGGCTGGGGAGCCTTATCAAGATGGCGGTGGGGGGCCAATGGAGGGGACGACCAACCTTTCTCACTCATTTAAACCCTCGCCAAACTTAAACTAAGTAATGGCAAGTATATCTAATGAGCGGATATTAAAGTTTGGTCATGTGACTCCGCTTTGCGACAGTATTGGTTTAAAACACTCACAGATAAGATAGATAATGCTTGGTAAATAGAGATGACCCAGATTGTTTACATTTTCATTAAGTTAAATTTTACGGTTTTTAGCAACGAGACGAGGCTGACACAGGGATATATTGTGCTGGAGGTTAGGTGAGATGCGTTAAAATGAGTTAAAACCGTGGATTGTTCAGTTATTCATTAAAAAGTTACGTTAAGTTACCTAAATTTATTCTAACACTTCCTGACCTTACCTTCCCTGTGGTGGTGATCTATCTTCCTGCCTCCTCGTCACTATGGCTGGCCGTCTAACACCTCACAGCCAAACTTTTCTTTATTTTGCTTGTTTTCACCCACTGCTGCCTTCGGGTGTCCACTGCTAGAGCCCACGCCTTCCTCATGACCAACTAAAGAAGGTTTAACTCATGGGTAAGCCTTGGCAGCCACTGTGTAGGCGTGGTTACACACACAAAAAAAAAAAAAAAAAAAACACCGTCTGTCAGGCTGGGAGTTGAAACAGACGCGTACTACCGCCACCTATAGACGCTACACACTGAATAGTTAACTTGTCAGTCAGCGTTGCCAGATTGTTTTGGCCATATTATCGTAATACATAGGTTGAAATTATTGTACTTCTGGTAAAATTATCGTACATATGTAATTATTCCAAATATTATGCAAAACTGCCACTTTCCAAATATAGCAGAATTTAGGTTTATATATATATATATATATATATATATATATATATATATATATATATATATATATATATATATATATATATATATATATATATATATATATATATATATATATATATATATTGCTCATCCTCCTATCCACTTAAAAAAAAAAAAGGTTGCTCGACATCAGAACAAAGTTATGGCTATTTATTTCATTCCAGATACAAAACAGAATTACATGTAAACCAGAATTGATGCCTAGTCTATGATGACATTAATTTTCCCTGCAAAAGCCTACAAACACTCCAGTATCAGTTAAAAGCAGCACAAACATTCGTACAGTTGAGTAGGAAAGAAGACCTTCACAATAAACTAAAACCATTACTGCAATGGTGCAAAACTGGTACCATATTACACAATGCCACACTAGGACATCCACAGCACATTAAAATATCACATTTAAATATCCCCAATATTTCATTACCAGTCAAGAAAAATATAAGCTATGTGAAAAGTTCATCTTTCCCATGATATTGACTGCATAAGAGCTACATCAAGAATGATGCAAATGAACATTAAGATTAATCACATGAGCAGGAACTACAAAATGCTATCAAAATGAAGGCATTAGGCTCACTCAGCAGACACCACCACTAGACTTCATTCAAAGTATGGGTCATGAACTCGAAAATTAGTACTTTAAACTGAATTTCTATTCTCTATAAACATAATGAATGATGGAATTATGTTAAATATGAGTGAAGAGCATGAAAAAGAGCAGAGAAAAGGGAGTACATAGAACACTGCAAAATCACAACCCCAGTGTGAAGCATCATGAGCCTCAGTTTCCCCCTTCACCAGACTGACACATTTGTGATATATGCAAAAAATAAAAATAAAATAAAATAAATAAATAAATAAATAAATAAATAAATAAATAAATAAATAAATAATAATAATAATAATAATAATAATAATAATAATAATAATAAATAAATTTAAAAAAATAAGGCATTGTCTTTATCAGATTACCTGTCTGTCTCCACAGTATGCAACATAATACCTTAACACTATTGTGATACAAAATTATCACAAAGTGCAAGTTATCAAAAATATGAAAACCTTTAGGGAACAATATTATTCTTTCACTGTGTGCATTTATATGCATTTTGCACTTTTAAAAAGGCACAAACAATGCTTAATGCTTATCTTCACCTTCATCCTTATCCCTAGGTGAGCTTTCACCTGTGCAAGTCAAAAATATAATCAATAACTGTATACTCTACATGAAGCATGGAGCTATCCCGATTTGCAGGAAAATCATCATAGTTACTTGTGTTTCGTTCATGACTTTTCCTGTTGAAAGCTTTTTTTTACAAGTCACTCTGGCCTGGACCTGCAACTGCAAGGAAAAAAGGAAAATTAATCATAGTTTCAATTAAATGCTGGTCATAATATAAAGTTAAATAATTACAAAAAGTAAACATAACCCATTCTCATTTACTGAGCATGCAGCTACTGCAATATTGCAATAAGTAGTTGCAATATCATGTCCCAACAAACATCACTGTGCACCCAAAAGCATGCTGATTTTATGAACACCAAAAATTGTATTTGTCTATATACTTACCAAAGCAACATCCTTAACACCACAAGCAAGCCAAATGGGAAGACAACACTAGGATGAATCAGCGAAGGATGGGTGTGGTAGGAGCAGGAGAGGTTGTGCTGGGGCTACAGGGATCAAAGGGTCTGCAGTGTCCTCATGATGAGGAGAATTTGGTACATACATGGACTGCTTTTTTGTGAATATGAAAACTAAACACATAAACAAACAACAAGATATCCAAATAAAATAATTTTCCTAATTTTTGCATGAAGACAAACAATATAAATAAAAAGGTGCTTTACTCTTTTCATCTATGAATAGAGCATGGCAAATCAGGAGTCATGTCACACACAGGGAAATGATGCATGTACATACTGTATGGCTTTTAACATGACTATGAAGCAAAACATTTTTTCACTGGTCTTAAATACGGCAGTACAAATACAAGTGACTAATTATGCCACTACTCTATGAGCTACATCCTCAGGTCTTAACTTATGTACATATTACTTCAGTTTGTGGCAGGATGGTCTCAGACTTTCTGTATTTTGTGTTGATATTTTTTGGTGTCCTTCAAAATTTATGTGTTACTTATTATAGTATCTTGATTCCACCACATGAGTGTGGCAGAACTATTGTGTGTATATACCTACTAGTATGCTTAATGCAGCACTGAGTACTTAATAATTTGAATGCATCATATACATAACTCAAAATCTAATGATCCAATAACTGCTGACAATATGATCAACAAAATTTTCATGAAATAAAACTATTGAATTGTTTTAATCAAATGCATAAAAACTGAAGTACACACTCAGTATCCTTATCCTCTACCTTATTAAAACAAAACAACAAAACAGAACATAAGATACCATGAAGGATTAAGTAGAACTTTTGGAATGAGGATTGTGTGTGTGTGTGTGTGTGTGTGTGTGTGTGTGTGTGTGTGTGTGTATGCGTGTGATTCACCTATGGTTGTCTGCTGGTCACCCAGCCAGCCATTCCCATACGGAAAGAGCTCAGAGTTCATAGTGACCGATCTTTGGGTAGGACTGAGACCACTCACATGACACACACCGGGACAGTGAGGTCACAACCCCTTGGGTTACGTCCCATACCTACTTGCTGCTAGGTGAACAGGGGCTACACATTAAGAGGCCCACTTGCCTTGTCGAGCCCAAGATTCAAATCCGGGCCTTCTTGGTTGTGAGCCAAGTGTGCTAACCACTACACCACGCAGTGTGTGTGTGTGTGTGTGTGTGTGCTGACAACAGTGATACTGAGGAACCAAATCAATTACTTATATTTTTTTGTAATCCATATCTAACATGTTATAAAAATAAGAGCAATTAATACTCCTACAAATATAATATCTTTTGGTTATGGGACACAATGAACAAGATTATACTACTGTATTATGTGTAGGTACTGGACTAATATCACAATTCAGGATCAACACAATTTTTTGCAAAAAAAGCAATTTTAAAAATAGTCTGGTGGTGATGCTGTTCTTAAAATAAGAGAGATGAGTATATCTCAGCAACTTAATAATCTACAGACTAAAGTCTAGTAGATGCCACTAATGGACATGTTTTGTGTGTGTGTGTGTGTATATATATATATATATATATATATATATATATATATATATATATATATATATATATATATATATATATATATATATATATATATATATATATATATATATATATATGAGCTATATGTAGTATTCAGAATCACAAAATATATGTATATGCATGTATTTAAATATATTAATTATGTACTTTGATGCTAAAGCTAGTACTGAGATATCATAATATGATATAGCTATTATGATAAGCTTGTATAATGCTACCTCATAAATTGGTTTCTGTTGAATGAAGAATGAACCAAAACATGAATTATACAACCTATACTTTATATAGGCATTCTTGTGACAACCTGTCTATGTCAATAGATCAGGATTACTTATCTTCTTTAAATGTAATTAATCCTCACTTCCTTGGATTGATGACTGAAGGGTGTGCACCCATATTATCCTGTAGAGACTTAAATGTGCGGCCTGGAAGACGTGCCCCTTGATAAGGCAACGGCTCTTGCTCGTACTCTGGAGCATTGTGAATTTGTTCCTCCTCACAGAAAGTCTCCTCTGGCCTTTCTTGTTGATGATACTGATTCTGTAGAAATCTAAAAGATGGTGAAGGCAGCTTTGATCCTCGATATCCAAAGCTGGGTATGTCCTCAGTTTCTTGTTGAGGGACTTCCTGCTGGTGGTCATCCTCTGGTGTGTCATATTGGTCTTGGAGGTGTCGGAACACTCTTCCTGGTGCAGCTCTGGGCTTCTTCCTGATGCCCATGCTTCCAAACTGAGAAGTGAGTTCCTTCAGTACAGTATCTTTGTGTGCAGCTGTTGTGGACACTCCATTACAGTGATAGTCAAGTTCTCCATAGGAACTTGATTTATCTGATTCAAGACCACTGGTCTGATGAGACTTTACAACTCTTGAGGGAATTCCCTTGACCTCAATATGTGGTGACTGTACATTAGAGTTTCCTTGAGGTTTCATCATATGATTATCAGCTGGTGAGTCTGGATATTCAGTCTGCAGGTGCCGGAACACACGTGAAGGAATGTGCCCACCTTCATAACGTACTTCAGTTCCTTCCTGACTGTTCTGGGAGCTTGACGATTCCTGTCTCATAATCTTCATGAGTCTTGGAGATTCTTGCCTTGAATCCTGACCATTTGATTCATGTGATTTGACTACAGTTGGTGTTGGGTGTGAGGAGAAAAATTTTGGTGTATGACTATTTTTCCAAGTAGGAGAGGTAACATTCTGAGAAAATGAAGATGATGGTTCCTTCTTTTGACTAAGAGCTGGGTTGACAACATGCTCCTGCTTTGTTTTGATGGTGGTGACTTTGGGAGAAACATGTCTGTATACTTTACTGTCTTCAGTGGTAGTGTAAGATGGAGACACTTTGGAGGGAGAAAAAATCCCACTATCTGAGGAACTGTCATTTGTTGTGGTGGGAGTAGAGGATGGGGATAGGGGTGATGGGGAGCTCTGAATGTGGGTTTTCCAGGCAGGAGAAGGGATCTGACTGCCTGCATGCTGTGTGTCGCTGTCAGTTGGGTGGGAGGCTTCTGACCCATTGGCAGGAACTCCGTTGTCTGATGCTAGAAACAAAGAACATGCAAGAAATAGCTGGTAAAGCAAACTGCAGGCATAAATATGGTAGGAAATTTGTGCAGCAAGCCATTCTGTTGTAAGAAAACATTAGCAACAAACTGTATTAAAATCCACTGTAAATAGACAGGATCAAATTGAATGGATATTGTCAATGTTGAGTTTTGTGAGGTACTGGTGTCACAAGACAGGAGCTGTGTGCACGGCAGTGAATGAATCTCCTCTGCTGGCATAGACACTGAGACCTTGTCATTCAAGACAGGTGAGGGTTTTATTGGGTGCCTTTCAAAATGATGAAATTAAGAGTGCTTTCATATTGCATACCATTTTATCATATGAAGAACACAAATTAATAAATGGATGAAGAATTATTACTGCAGAATTTTTGTTCCAATTTGATTACTAAAAAAAAAAATATATATAAAAGTACTTATCAAAATATCTGAATATTGTCTGCAAATACTAATTTCAAAACACACTACAAAAAAATTGTATAGAGGGTATGATGTCCCATAGATCTGAAATATATTTTTACTCAAATACTGACTGTGGCAGCTACTGACATAATGAAACATTTTATTTTTCATATACAATACGAAAGCTCATTGGGTGTCAAGAACCAAACCTCAAGTGTGTTATTGATATAATGTTGTAAGAGACAAAACCAGCTGATAAGCCATAGGTGTGTGGTGCTACAGGCTGCCCTGGCCTGGCATTGGCCTGTCAGCTAAGATATTCTAGAATATTTTTATTGCTTCTTATGATTTTACCAATAAAGTAATTTTTACTATATCAGCTAAACTAGAACTATTTCCACAATCACAAGAAAGTTCTAAATTATAATCAAACAATATAAACCCTAATCCTACAGGGATCATCCTCAGTCATGCAGCATTACCTTTCTCCAAATGCTTTCAGATGTGTTTTGGAGGAAGGTAAGATAATTATACAAATACAGTATATCAAGGAAAAATTTACTTTGTTCCAATAATTCAATAATGGAGTGTAGCTTGAAGAGCACTGCCAGATAATAATTTTTTTTTGAAAAGGAGAAGCTTAAACTTACAATAGTTACAATTAATAATATTACTCAGTAATGGAAAATTACTATGAAATAAATACAGATCTACAAAGTATGAACCCAAAGCTATATCTCTACAATAATGTCTAATTCTGGGATGGCAAAGCAATACTTAATAAGCCAATTATGTATAAAACCCATAACACTTTACCTCATCCCCTTACAAAGCTGCCCAAGAAGATGCAGTGAGCCCCAAGCACCAGCAAATGGCTCATGGGGCCAAGCATATATAGCAGAAAAGCTTTGAACTCTCAGTCACACACTCAAGAATCTAGTTCATTTTCCTCTCGAGTCTCTACAGCAAAATTTGGCTATAACGCTAGTCCTAAGAGGCTTTGACCAAAGTAAATACACATTTGCTCCTTCACTTACAATGTATTCAGTTGAATCTCTTGAAAGTGAAATGTTCAAGGAAAATAGTAATTACAAATTACAAATTTAATAACAAGAATATATGATAAAAATACTTCACATACATCACCTCTCGGGGTAATATATATATATATATATATATATATATATATATATATATATATATATATATATATATATATATATATATATATATATATATATATATATATATATATATATATATATATATATATATATATATATATAAAATTTATATTCTGATGTAGTCTCAATATTTCCCCACAACCAGGTCCTACTAGATTTTTGCTAGTTGCTCCAGCTGATTCACTTTATACTTGAAATCTAAAGCAGGTATCAGAAGCATATCCTCTCTTTAAAAGCCATTTGAAAGCTCAAAAAATCAAATACTTTAATCTCTCTCTCTCTCTCTCTCTCTCTAACTGCACCTCCATGAAACCTTCTGCATCAAAGGTAAAAACTCTCTGGCTGCTACAATATTATACCATTCAGGACTATGTCAGTATCTCAATATCTACATATTACATCTCATTACTGTACTTTATTCTTTGCCACAAATATATTTAACCTTTCCTCTTACAGATCTATTCAAGTTTCATGACTCTGTTTTTCAACCATTCTCTGACACTTTCACCTGAAATTGTATCATTTACAAATAATAACTGACCTCCCTTTTCATCTTATTATTCCTGCAGTACATAACTTTCTTAGTATTTCATCTAATTCATCTATGAATGTGAAGAATTTGTATTACTTTCAATGGATCCACCAAGACTTTCTCCAGTATATGTGAACTATTACCATATTATTTTTGTCTTATTATGCGACACTGCACTTTACTGTCTTCGTATGTTCTTTTAATAATTTCATTTAATCATGCATGATTTAGATTACCATTGAAATGAAATTTCTGCATCCTTTTATCAACATAAATTAACTTTTGAAAAGCTTAACAACTTATGTAAAACATAGAATATTTTCCTTGAATACTTAACTTCAAATGCAAGAGAATCCATTGTAAAGAATAAATAAAAAAGGCCACATTTTAAAACCTGGCAATATTGAATGTTACTTATTATCAGTGTTATATTGGTAAAAAAGAATCAGTGTTACTCTGGTATAAAAATTAACAGCTGCTTATAAAAATGCTTGTTTAATAATTTAACTAGTGAGTGAAAGAATCTTGAGACTTCTAGAAGTCATAATATGATTCTGCCTTACCATCATCTGTAGACGTCAAAGCTTGCAGCATCTTGAAGGATCGCGAGGGGATGCTTCCTCCCATGTACTTTTTGGGCTCAGGTGGGGCATCCTCAGTTGGGGCAGAGCTGGTCACACCACCTGCAGAACATGGTATTAAATAAGGAGTGTGCATGGTAATGAACATACTTTTTAATAAAGATATGTCAAATTCATAGTAAATGACATTTGTGAGAAAGAAAAAGCATGATACAGTAGATTTTAAGATCCCACATAAAGTAAGGGGAAAATAAAAAGAGGTGTGAAATCATATTGAATACACAGAGAATGAAAGAAATGGATGAATTTTAATGCTTTGTTTCAATTTCATGTAAATACAGAAGAATAAATGAAGAAATACATAAGAATGCATTACAAGGGAGAAAAGTGATCAGATGTTTAAAGCATATGAAGGACAGACAGCACAGATGCAAAGAAATCTCTGTGAAAACATGAAATATACAGGGTGCCCCAGGAGGAAAGTCACAGTTGCAGAAATGAAAGACCAAGTTATTCCAAGTCAGAAATACTATATGGTCAAGTGGTTTTAATGCTATGGTTTTAGAAGTTACAAGTGGCTGCACAAGGGCTGTCCTGCAACGTCCAGCTGATCGGTTTTGTCACGTGGCATTCATCATGTTTTAGCTATCATTTGCTACAGTGATACACTGTATTCTTGAATTCAACTGATGTGTAACCAAGTAACATCTTCATGATGATAATGGCCACCAAAGCTGCCCTCTCCTCTCCCCTTCCCCTTTACAAATTCTTAGTGAGTTCATATTAAAATGTCTTGTAACTTCTAAGCCATGACATTAAAAGCATCTGACCATAGAATATTTCCAACTGGATCTTTTGTGTCTGAGACACATACAATGCCACAACTCTCTTGTCATACTGTCATATCCCTTCTCAAAGTCTGTAAACATTCACTGCAACTCCTGACCTTCTCTGCACTTCTTGTTCAACATTCTCAAGGCAAATAATACATCATCACTGCCTCTCCCTGACTTGAAACAAAATTACTCCTCACCAATCTTCATTTTTCTTCTCAATTTCTCCACTACTCTTTTTCATATCTTCATTGCATTGCTAATCAACTTAATACTTCTATAGCTGTTGTAGCTCTGCTCTTCTCTCCTTTCTTATCTTCAATAAATTTTGCCAAAATACTATGTAATTGCAAAGCATCTGTTCTAGCACTGAAAAGACTGGAGACATAATTTAAAAATAACACTAAGAGAACAATGATGTCACAACAAAGTTATGTTGCAAATTATTAGTCAAAAACTGACATTGATAACTTGAGAGATATTTCCAAACAAATAACAACCTGGCTGCTGGTAAAGTGTAGTTGGCTGATAATGGGTTGGGGGCTGATACTGAACTGGCTGCTGCAGAGGACTTGGCTTCTGTTGCTGACGTAAGTTGGGAATGTGGACAGGTCCCTGTGGCTCTGTTGAAAGTTGGATAATGAGTGACGGTGGATAAGGCTGTGCAAGACTTGTTTAGTATCCATCAGCTCCATGGAGGTCAATGCTTGATACATTTTCAAAAGTATCCATAAGATAATTAAGAATACACTGATACTGGTCAGCATGGTATAACCAATTGAAGTGATGAAAAGAAGAGAGCCAGTGACCATCAGACGAGCTGACAGGTTCTGAAACCTAATGATTACAATAAACAGAAGAATAAATATCTTAATCTCAAGGTTGATCCATACCTACTCATAAGTGGTGAAGTTCATGACCGATAATGACCAAAGCTGGTTTTAGTGCTACATATGCAGCATTTTAATTGCCCTACAGAAAATAAAATTTCAGCAAATTTCTACCAGTAAAAATGGTTTACTACTACAATCATACTAATATATAATACTAAAGTTACATGGTAATGTTATTTAGCCACTTTTTTTTTGTATTTCTACAGGATTTTGTGATATATATATATATATATATATATATATATATATATATATATATATATATATATATATATATATATATATATATATATATATATATATATATATATATATATATATATATATATATATATATATATATATATATATATATATATATATATATATATATATATATATATATGATTTGTAGTGATTAAATATTTTGTTAGGTTTAATGCCTGTAAAATAGCATTGTTGTTTCAGTGCTATGTGAGTATCCTTATTCTTTATTACTAGTGTTAGGAAATCATGCATGGTAGATACTGGACATTCTAATCTTTACAGGAGGAAAGTTGCTAACAACAAGGTTACAAGCTGGAATGGTGGGGAATAGGATTTCTTGGAACCATTCAGTACAACAGACAACACTAGAATGACAATAGTCCTATTAATGCAGTTTTAAAATTTTCTGCATGTACCTTTCTTATGAGAATGAGCATCCATTCAAAATTTGAAGTATTATCTTATGTATGTGTTTATTCATTACACTCATAACATTCAAAAGCCAATTCATGTATGTATTAGCATTGGTAACAAAAATTAAGATTTTGATAGGCACTTTCGATAAACTTTAGTCAACAATCAGTAATTAAACTGCAGAAGCTTGCATAGATTTGTTACAGAGTTTCAAATTTTCTCCTACAAACTTGCCTCGGGATATTTTTCACACCATTCCTCATCCTCTAAGGTACATACATGTCCATATTGAGTCTTGACAAAAGGTTATTAACTTGAGCACACAGGGCAGACATGAACAACAAAAGGGACATGTACAGGGGCACAAAATATTGAACTTGAGTCAAAGGGAACTAGTTATAATTGAATAGAGCTGTCAGAGGGATCTAAGCATTTAGCAAGTCATTTGAGCTTCATACCAGCTCCATCTGGCAAAGTATCAGTGATTGTCTGCAGCATACGGAAAAATCTTGATGAGTTAGGCATATCACTTTGCTGTGAGTGCTTATGGTGAGGACTCTTGGGGTGTCCTTCACTCTGCACACTCTTATAACTCTGCTGCATCAGTTGCTTTGGACTACTTTGCTGAGTCTCTTCTTGCTGCACAGGACCATAAGATTGTTGCTTTGTCTGTCGCATATAATTGGAGGTTTCATCATCAGAACCTGAGGGGTGTGTTTGAGTACAGAGTTAAAGAACAAGAGAGAAGTGTCATTAAGAAGTGACTTGTGAGACATGTTAAAATAAAAAATTACAGACAAAAAAGTTACAAAAGTATTGTTAGTCAGAGAGATCAGTGTGTCAAGGAATGGTGGATCCCAGAGCATGAGTAACAACAGAGTTGAGTAACAACAAAAACTAGCCTTAAACAAAGCAGCTCCTGAGATAATGGAATGTTGAGGTGATATTCTTTCTGATGACATATATATATATATATATATATATATATATATATATATATATATATATATATATATATATATATATATATATATATATATATATATATATATACACTATAACATAATAATAATAATAATAATAATAATAATAATGATATTTTGATAGAAGTATCCAATGTAAACAATACAAAGTACAGTAATGTAACTGTTTCTTCTTGATCATAGTTTCATTAATGTTCTCAGTGTGACTAGTTGTATTAAATTTATGCATTTGCAGTGTGTGTGTGTGTGTGTGTGTGTGTGTGTGTGTGTGTGTGTGTGTGTGTGTGTGTGTGTGTGTGTGTTCATTGCTGCCACCACCACCATCATCACCACTACCACGTGCATCCCCAGGCACCTGCATGCATCATCATTCACCTCCCGCCACCATGAACAGACTCATCCCTACCACACTGAGTAACCACCACAGTCCTCTGTGGGAAGTAGCCTCCTCGGCTGCGGGCCTCATCACTGTCCGTGGACACTTGCACTATGGTAGTCAGGGACACCAATAGCAGTATTAATGCAAAGATATTTCTCTCATGTTTTGAAAAATGGAATATTAATGAATAAATAGAGGCCATTACTATATATTACATACTACTAATGCTGTACAGTATTTCAATCCTATGAAGTTATTATTACATGTAGGTACTGAAGATCTCATTACAGTTACATCATGTGGCTCACCTTGATTTCTAAAAATGCTTGACAACTCATTGCCATTTGAGTTATTAGTCTTAAATCCTCCCATTTTAGGGGTGATTTTGACCTCCTGCTGAATGGGAATCACTTTAAAAGTACAGTTCTGTTGCTGATCTGAATTGCTCTTGAGCTGACTGATGGGATTGCCAGCACTACTGATTGAGCCTCTCTGCCCCATGTTAGCAAGGGACACAGGACCCCTCTGGCTACTGCTGGGCTGTGAAAGGGAGCCTCTTTGTGGACTGGCCTTATTTCCAGAATTTATCTGGGCTCCTCGTGGTTGAGTGGAGGGACTGCCTGATCCAAGGGGAACCTCTACTCTCATTGGTATGCCATTAGAGGGAACATCTGTAAAGGTGCCAGCTTCTAAAAACATCCACATACATTTTTCTTTGAAAACATCTTAACTCGGTTATATGTCTGTGAAGATTTGATCATCAAAATAAAATAGTGAACATTTATGTATTTGGTTGCATTAATAAGATAGTCTGCCTAAAATAATATTTCTGCCATTCATCCAAAATATATGTTGACTCTTTTCCTGAGGTCATTATGATATTATCCATGATCATTATATATAATACAGATCTATTCCTATATTTTCCATACATTATTCATCATCTTATCTGCTTTTAAAAGCATATATTACATGGAATTTACTGGATGGGTGCAAAAATTCATATTTTATGAAAAAAAGAAATCCTAGAGGAAACTTGGTGCATACTTCTACTGACAGAATACAGTAATTAGAAATGTGGTTCTTGGTAGCCTCATATGAAACAAGGCAAAATTTTCTAAGGACGTGTCGCTAGGATATCTATGAGAGCTTGAAAAATTCTACTGCACACTGTTGGATCAACAACAAAATCAAGTAAGTTGCTTCTTGGTTCAACATCTATCTTTCCTCAAAATGCACTGAACTAGATGTCACACAAACAGACAAACAGACAGATAGGAATAAAATAAAACAGGAAGACATATAAACAGACCGACTGACAAAAAGATAGAAAGAGAGACAGACAAATAGAAAAACTTTCAGACAAACACAGACAGTTGTATAACTTCTGCTAATTTTTTTTGGATGAGGCAACAAAACAAAAAACACAGATACGTAACATATAGGTATATTATTATTTCCATTAATTATGATAGACTTGATCAAGGCTGCAACATACAGTTTGTGGTGCTCAATGTAATGCGTATACTATTATGAAATTCACAAAAAAACTTTTCTTCCACCAATTAACAAAACCCCATTTGCTCTTTCTTTTCCCTTAACATACACATGAAAGTCTTCTTAATTATGCTCTGATACATTAAGTAATAAGGACAGTTAAGAATAAGTGACTTCACTTCATAAACATATTCAAAAGGAACATCTCACTGGTTCTGATAGTGAGTGTTATGCTTAAGTTTACATCCACATCAAATGTGTGCATGCAATGAGTAACAGCAATGATTATTCAGGTCTGGCACACACTCAAGTGAGGGAGGATATTAAGGGAAGAGTTAAAAAATCAAGTCACTCAATCGGTCAGTCAGCAATCTTATATATATATATTTTTTTTTTGCATTATGTAAACAAGTATAGCTGAAAATGAATTTTAAAAAATGCTAACAAACAATAACTATCATATCATATAAATAAATAAAACTATAAAAGTAAGATTTAAAACATTTCTGGTAACAACAATAATGACAATCTATCAATCTATATAACAAGCTGAAAATCCCATGAAGAAGGTTGTCAGCCAAGATCAGGTATCACATGCATACACACATTACACTCACACATTCCTATACCTTAGTGTCTAGGTCTCTAGGGGGTCAAATTCACAACATACACAAGTCTGTCTGTATGAGGCCCCAGCAACAAAGCTGGTTTAACTTGGGCTGCACTACAACAAACCCTTCCACTTTCCCACATCTAATCTAAATCAACCTACTGCACCAGAAGTGGGAGAATCTCCTTTCAAGGCCCCTGAGGCCTTGAACAGGTATGGAAAGTGTTGTCACCAAAGAGTTGATGTAATTTCTTTTATGACAAGTGAAGTATGCTTAAAAATTTCCTCTCTGAGAAAAATGAGCTGATGTTTCTTCACCACCAGCTGGCAACCATCTGCCACAGAGCAAATGATACTGAAGCTGAATCAGTGGCACTTGGGTAGTGATAAATGGTTTATTGTGTTCATGTGTTGTGATGCTACTTATAGCATGATTTGGCTACCTCCTACTTTTTCATGATCCTTAAATGACCAAAAGTGGTAACATTAGCTTCAACATACACATACACACACATACATCTAACCTCATTTTTTTCAACAAAGGAAAAATCATTTGCCCTAAGCATTTCATTGAATACATCCAATATCCAGTAATATGGTGATACTCAATACATTTTCTGCTCTGAGAGAAACCATTTACAATACAACATATGCAAACACTCTCCATCCCTTGGTGGTACTGTCTATCTTCCTATATTGCAGAGTGTACTTATCCATTGTTAAGAAATTATATGGATATGTTTGATACCTATCATCAAAGAATCAGATATGATAATGTTGATGCTATTTCATATGTGTATTTATTGACTGTATGTATATACTGAAGAACTTCACATACATAGTGCTCTTGTGTGTTGCATTACCATGTCAGTCTGACAATCCATTACCTGCCACATCCTGGTTGCTGAGGACATTCTGCAGAACACGGAAGGAACGGGACTGCACAGGTGCCATTGACTCCCCATGGTCGCTGCCATTTTGATTGGGAGAGCTGTGGAGAAAACAAGGAGTCACAGCATGGTCTGGCAGGGCAATTCCTTAGCTACCTGCTGCTCTAGGGTGAATGACAAGAGATTATCATGTTTTGGTGGTAGTGTCAAGACATATATCAGCTCTGAAAGTGGTGCACTAGTATATCAGGTAACTACAAAATGATACTGCAAATATACAGTAATGCAAACAGTACAACAAGGTACAGACAACACATCAGATGTAATAAATATTTTAAAGTACAGTGTCTCTACTATGTATCCACTTAATTATATTCTTTTCAACACAGAAATATTCTTTTACTATATGTACATTATGAAACTATATAAGACAAAATGACAGATGTTTCAAAACACTGTAATAAGAGGGAACAAGGTAATATCAATTATTGTAAATAAAAAAAAATACAAGGGAAATAAAACTAGTTAGTTGCAATATCAATAAAACAATTTGAAACAAATAAATATTGAATATTGTTAAGATACCTTAATTATACTCATATATATATATATATATATATATATATATATATATATATATATATATATATATATATATATATATATATATATATATATATATATATATATATATATATATATATATATATATATTGATATCTGTTTGGTTGTTGGTCTTACAGTACAGCTTTATATGTATTATTAGGAGATAAGTTACAATATAGAGGTTATTTCAGTAAAATCCACAAAACCAACTCTGATGGGGAAAATTACATCTGGCTGCACAGACAAGACAACAATGAATATTTCACTTAGTGCTAGCTGAGGCAGCAGCTCTGGCTGCTCATACAATCCTGCATCCATTCACAGCTTGATGCAAAGACCATCAGGATGATTTCATGGTGTTGCTATACAAAAATAAAACAGAACAGCATTGAATACTACATAAGAATACCACAGCATCACACAGGAGGATTCCATCACAGCCACTCTTTGTGCCTCACAGTCCTCAAGGTGGGCACAGGCTGTGATGTTTGTCATCACCACCACACACTGCTACTTAACTAACAGGCAAAGTGAGTAGAGCCACACACACACAAACACACAACTGAACTCAGCTTGGCCTGTTACAACACAGTACCTAGAATGAGCTGTCCTTGGTGTTATTGAGTCCGACATTTTTTTCTGAATGAACCTTGGGAACGCGCTGCAACAAAGGGACAAAACCCTATTAAGCTCTAAGGCCACCAAAGGGCATTTGCCAGATGCATTAAGTTAGTTAGTGCATGTAAAAACTGCCCTTTGGAAAAACTCATAATCAAATGTAATAAACAAAACTCATAGAAAGCTTATTAGGCACTATTCTATCAAGTTCGTTATAAAAACTTTTGCTCACAATGCTAAAGTGCTGCTGAAAACAATGTGCATTTGACTGTCACGCTTTCAAACACTTGGTAAGTGAGTGCTATGTTTTTCTTCCAGTAATCTGTTACATATTTAACGTAAGGCAAAAAAATATATTAACTAAGAAAATGAACATAAAAATTACAACACTCATGGATTACTGGGCAGCCACAAGTGAGGATGGGTAGGAATGTCCTGATGGAGGCCCTGAGGTGGGCTGGGAGCCAGGAGGAGGAAGGGACTTACTTCTGTATGCCTGAGTTGAGTTGTTCTAGGCTTTGTTGCATCTGGTGGAGGGCATCTAAGGCACTGTTATTGGAGTACAGGCCAGCTGGGGAGTTGTAGGGAAGGAATGCTCCATTTGCACCTCCAATCAGCGATGAAGAAGGAAACTGTGGTGGAGAAAATGCTGCTCCAGGAACATTTGTCCAAGGCTGCTGCTGCTGCTGTGGTTGTTGAGGATGCTGCCACTTGTGCGGCTGTTGAAAAGCTGGCTGTGACTGGTAAGTTGACTGTGGCTGAAGCACTGGCTGGGACTGGAAGGTTGGCTGTGGCTGGAAGGATTGCTGAGATTGGTAGGCTGGCTGTTGCTGCTTGGTGGGCTGAGTTTGCTGGTAGTTTGGCTCAGACTGCTGCCGCATTATACTGATGGGAACAAAGGTCCCTTGTTGGGATGGAAATGAGTGTGAAGAATTTTGAGCTGAGTCCTTTGATGGTGTGTCTTGCTCAATCATGATGGGAATGATGCGCTCTCTACCCTGAGGCTGTTGTTGCTGCTGCTGCTGCCGCTGTACATGGACAGGGATGGTCTGGCTCTGATTTGGAGTCTGGATATGAATTGGAATCATGCGGGTCCGTTGCTGTGGTGGCTGGGCCTGCTGTATTCTAGATGATTGTGGCTGCTGCTGCTGTTGTGCTGCAGGAAACGACCACTGTCTCTGGACTCCTGGGTGCTGGTACACTTCTGGCTGCGGTATGACTGTGGCCTGAGAGAGGGGCTGTGAAGGAGCCAACTCTGGTCCTGAAGATTTTTGTCGTACAATGCGGTTCAGCTGGTTCAGGTGTCTCTGCTGTGCATTTGGAGGTGGTGACACAATGAAGGGAGGAGGAGATGGGCCCTGTTTTGGAGGACACATCCAAGGCAGTGGTGCTCGATCCAGCCCTGAACTAGAGCTACCCTGGGAACTTTTGTCACTAAATGGAGAGAGAGGGGACTCGCCATCACTGGTGGAGGAGATGCTGATGGATCCGAGTTGAGCATTGGGAGGAGACACTTGTGGTGAGGAGGGTTTGGTGGGTAAAGATGCCTGTCGGACCAATCTAGTTCCTTTCGTGCCAGCTGGTGGAGAAGTTACAGATGAACTGGGAGGGGGAGAGGCCATCCGTACAGGGATGTGCCGTGTAACAGACTGAGCAGGCTCTGGCTCAGTTAGTGATGGGGACTGCCACGATGCTTGGTTCACTGGGGTGGCTTGCTGCTGCTGTTTGATGGGTGGCTGATTCATTACAGCAGGCCGCTGGATTGGGATCTGAGTAACACGAGGAGGAAATGGCTGAGAGGTTTGCTTTGATGGAGCTTCTTTCCCTGGCACAGATGTTACTGGGAAGTTTCTTGGGCTTGGTTCTTGAGCAAATGTTTGTATTACAGGTGAAGTAATTTGTTCCTCTGCTTCCCTTTCTGGAGCAAGTGATGGAGAAGCAATGGTCTGAGGAGACTGGATAGTCTGCTGAGGTGTTTGTTCTATTGGTGCAGCAGGCATGTCTTTAGCTGATGGTCTCCGCCATGGTGCTGACTCATTCATTGAAGCTTCTGTCAGGGAAGGTGGAGAGGAGGTCTGTGGTGATTCCATATGTCTAATGGAGGTTTCAGACACATGGGGTTCAAAGTTGAGTGATTCTGCTGATGCTTTGCTTACTGGAGAAGGATCCTTGGCTGGCAATGTTTGGATAGGAGAATTATCCTTAGTTAGTGTCTCATCACCAAGTGGAGGTTTTTCAACAGATAATGACTCCTGAGAAGGTATCTGAGCAAGAGGTGAAGATTCTGGGATTAATACAGGTGACTCCTCTCTGGGAGGTAACTGTGATGCAGGTGAAGAATCTCTGATGAGTTCTTGTGTTGCTGGTGATGGCTCTTTAAAGGAAACTTGACTGGCAGGTGAAGAGTCTCTGGAAGATTCTTGGTCACTTGGTGAGGAATCTCTAATGGGTGAGGATGCTAGTTGTGAAGGTTTAGCAGGGGAGGGTTCCTTGGTAGAGGAAGGCTCCTTGATAGGGGAAGGTTCCTTGACAGATGAGGAGTCCTTGAAAGGTGTAGGCTCCTTGACAGGTGAAGGCTCTTTGATAGGCAAAGTCATCTCAACAGGTGAAGGCTCCTTGACAGGTGAAGGCTCCTTGACAGGCAAAGGTGTCTCAATGGGTGAAGGCTCCTTGACAGGCGAAGGTTCCTGAACAGGCGAAGGCTCCCTGACAGGCGAAGGCTCCCTGACAGGTGAAGGCTCCCTGACAGGCGAAGGCTCTGTGACATCATCTTCTTCAGCAGGTGAAGCCTGCTGTACAGGTGAAGGGTCTTTGTATTCACTGCCTTCAGGCTCCTCAATGGGAGTCTCTGATGCAGGATGGTATTGATCTCCTCCTGCTGCTTGCCATGAGGGCAAAGGAGCAACATTGAAGTCTGACTGCTCCTCCCTTTCATCAGGAGACAGCACTCTCTCTTTGAGCAAATGGTCAGTGCTCGGGGGATGATACAGCTGAGGTGAATCATCACCCACAGCCTGTAAATTACTGGGAGCTGACCATGGTTGAGAAGAGAGTTCCTGCTGAGCAAGAGGTGATGAAGGCACTGCTGGTGACTGCACCACAGGTGACTTTATAGCAGGAGGAGAGAGAGGAGGCTCCTGAGTGAAGAGAGGAGAAGTAGGCACCCTCACAGCTTGGGGTGGTGGTGGAGGGGGCGGGCAGGGCTCATGCTGCTCAGCTTTCGCAGGTGGTGGGGTGGAAGGTGTTGCAGAGGGGTGGATGGAGCGCCACGCAGCGGAGCCCGAGGATGGAGGAGGCGGGGCCGCAGGTATGGAGGCTCCCAGGTCACTGACGGGCTGGTGCGCCTGAGTAGGAGGGGAAGTAGGTGGAGAAGCGATGGTGGGCGGAGAGGTGATGGTGGTCTGTGGCGGGGCGGGTGCTGGTAAGGTGACTCTGCTCTCTGATCCGACTACAAAGGGTGGAGGAGGAGGAGGGGGTCCACACACATTCCTCTTGGGCTTAGGTGGTTCCCTTGGCTGTGGAGGCGGCTGAGGCCCCATGCCCATGCCTGGGACTGGCAGCACCTGTACTGCTATGCCGTGGCTGGCAGCAGGTGCCGCTCCTGAGGAACTACCTGGGACCTGAGGGGGTTGCTGGGCCAGTGGTGATGGCCGCACACCCTCTAACTGAGCATTCCTGAGCAGCCGCTTCTGCATCCTTGGTGACCTGTGGGCGGGGGTGCCAACACTTGTGCGGAGCCGGGCAGGAGAGAGAGGAGAGGGGCGGGGTGGTGGTGGAGGTGATGGAGAAGGAGGAGGAGAAGGTGCATGGGGCGCCACGTCCCTGCCCGGTAAACGTGCTGGGTCATCACTAACATGTCTCACACACGCATAACACTCAGCCAAGCTCTGGCCAGACACGAGACACTTAGTTTGAAGTGTCAGCACATCAGATGGTGATCAAGAATTACACTAGAGACAGGACTTGCCAAGTAGTCAGTCAAGCCAACCAGGAGGTTAGGCCACACATTCACACATTACAAACATTCTCCACCATTGGAATCTAAACAATGTACTGTTCTATCTCTAAGCACTCCTTGTACAAGTGTATGACAGATGCTCAAGGTGTGTACATGAGGAATGATGAGTTTCACATATTAAAGAATGAATTAATACCATAGAACAGGAAAACATTAGCAAACTGATACAGGTCATGATATTGATATAAAAGACTATCAGGATATAATGAAGCCTAAAGAAAGGAGTCTAACATGACAAGAAACACTGAATGTAAAATAAAATATTAAAACTGAAAACAAGAAGACACAATACTAGATTTACAGTCTGATGGCAGAACTTCTCCAGCACACTACCTGTGGAAGGAAAATTACAGTAAGGCCACTTACTTAATCTCAGACAGGTCGATCCCTCCCGGGGTGTAGGTGAAGGGCTTCTTGTCCTTCATCATTGCTCCTGCGAGGGCTGCCGGTGGGTTCATGACTGGAGGGGCTCTTGCCGGTATCTGCATGAAACATCTCCATTACCACATGTAGCTATCATACATCATCATTATTTTAAAATTCCTGCTACCATTTCCTCACATATTGCTGATAACTGAAAATGATCAAAGCGGGTTTCATGCTTTGGTGTGACGTAAGACTTGCTAAAGTCTTGATGGCCTAAGGAAATTATGACACTTAAGTCTATCCACATTTCATAATTATTTTCTGCTCAGAGTGATATGCGAGATTCTTAAAGACCTATTACCAAGAAGCTTCCATCCTGGCGTTGTGTTAAGGAAAAAAACGTGTGCAGGGCGTGAAGCTGAGGAACGACGAACATACCTCTAGACAATAAGAAAAGAGGAAGATGATAAATTCTAAAGTAAAAGTAACTATGTAAGGTAACTATAAATAAGTAGATATGTTATGGCCCCCCTTCTCAGCAGGGTACCACATTGTGGAAGTCTCCTCTCTACCAGGCCACCTCCTGACATGACCTTGACATAAATATTGCTTTCACTGCACTACTGCAGCATCTCTCTCTCTCTCTCTCTCTCTCTCTCAGCCGATGTCTCAGTCCTATCCCTCTGTCTTTCATGTCGCTGAAGTTTCTCCTGAACATAGATTTTTCCTTTTCATTAGCAAAGACCCATTAATGTAACCACTAACTCACCATCATGTCGTGGCTACTTTACCCATACGTATGTTCTCTATATCAGATAACACATAATTAGTTTGAATACATCAATTTCCTAACTTAATAAAAAAAAAAAAATAATGCAAGTTGACATGTGGTGCTTACCTCAGTGGGGAGACGGGAAGAGGGGAGGACGGTGGGGATGGGTGGTGGTGGTGGTGGTGGTAGTGAGGTTCCCGCTGTAAAGATGGAAAATTGATTGATTTGACTTGGCAAACTTACTGTTGTATATGAAAAGCTCAACATAAAAGACCATTAATTGAATGAATAGGTTTGTTAGCTTTTCTGGGACACCATAGAGACATGTATCAACTATTTTTATCAACTAGTCAAAAGCATCAACTGGTATCACGCCATTTTCGCAACGCAGTTTTTTGTTTGTGGGTCTCCGGCGCTCAAGAAGTCTAAATGAGGCACTTTCACATTATTTACCAAAAACAGGATAAAAGCTAAATTGTAATAGATGTCATCAACTTTCTTTAACGTAGTTGTATTCGATCCTTTTTCTGGGACAAAAGTAAAAAATACTATATACATATATTATATATATATATATATATATATATATATATATATATATATATATATATATATATATATATATATATATATATATATATATATATATATATATATATATATATATATATATATTATTTTTTACTTTTTGTCCCAGGAAAAGGATCCAATACAACTACATTAAAGAAAGTTGATGACAACATCTATTACAATTTAGCCTTTATCCTGTTCAGTCACCAGTGACTGACTGAACGAATAACGAAATTTTACCAAGTTACTGAAATCAAGCATAAAATACGTCCCACCTTCCATTCATCGCAACATCAAGATATTAAACTGATTCTGAAAATTCTCCGATGTAAGTTGGTAGTCGCTGAAATCTTGTTATGCTGGACCTTGATGAAGATCCAAAAGGCCACGTGTGCAGGTGCAACGTAATAAGAAATCACACCAACAGTTGCCACAGTCAAAAAGGTAACAACTAAGCCAGTTAGCCCACCAAGGGATGACACTGTTAGCGCAAGGGGGCACTGATTACAGCGGGCTACCATTGCACCGCGCTGCTGTAATTTCCATGTATGTCATTTAACTTTAAAACTAATTGCTTTGGAGCTTTTATCATCATCATTATCATCATCGTTATTTTCTTCAAGTTTTATTTAATGGGTGAGTGCACTGAGTCCTTACACTGCCGCCGCCGTCGCCTTCACCCAATAGTCCACTTGGCGGACGTCGTGACCTGCTTCTCGACGCCTTGGCTGCCTCCCAGTCATGTCAATCTGAGACTTTTATAATTACTCCTTCTCGGTCGTGCGTCATGCATTGATCACCATAAATCACGCTGTCGGACCACATTACCTTCAAGCTGCCCACGTCATTAACAGAGAAGCCGGGCATAAAGGTGCAAGAAAACAACTTGCATCAATACCAACACGGAGATGCTGAACAGACGACTTTCACACACGATTTGTTTACATTATCATCTTGGCACACACATACCTCTACACGTGGAGATGTTGAACCATTCTATTCAAACTCGTTAATTTGCTCTAATAGCAAAAAAAAAAAAAAAAAGTAATAATAATAATAATAACATGATCACGTGCTAGATTTTCAGGTTTCCAAGGTCCATAATGTTTTCATTAAGACATTTGTTCAATTTCCTTTAATTATATACTCGTCATTCATATGAAGGATACCGTGGCAACTGTCGCGTTTGTCAAAGTTAAAATGTTAGCTCCGTCTGGACCTTGAAGCCCGCCTGGACTACCTCTTACTACTTGGGGGCGAGCAAATGAATTTACATACAATTGCTAGTATTAGTGGAAAGGTAGCTTCGGGAGTATGTATGTATGTGTGTATGTATTAGTAGTATTAGTAGTAGTAATAGTAGTAGTAGTAGTAGCAGTAGTAGTAGTTGTAGTAGTAGTAGCAGTATTAATAATTGTAGTAGTAGGCCTAGCAGTAGTAACAGAAATCGATAATAATAAAGAGGAGAAAAAGAAAAAGAAGAAGAAGCAGCACTTTATTCACAGGCTGCCCGTGCCATACTCACCTGTGTTCATGCCGCCGCCCTTCAGTTGGCTTTGCTGGCGCCTGAGGGAGAGAAGAAGAAAGCGTGAGTCAAGACCATTGGCACTCCAGAACTAGAAAGAACACGTGTGATGAGCTTTATATTATTACTACCATCACTACCATCATTACCACCTTCACCATCGCCATCAGTTATTGTAATTAACGTATATTTACTTGTGGCCATTCTAGTCACCTCCCTCAGGATACAGTGCCAACCTTTGCCAAATTCTCCCAACAGACTCTTCCTCATCCACCTCCTCTTCCTTCCCTGCCTGGTATCTCTTAAAGTCAAGTCAGTTAACTTCTTCCTCTCTCCTCTCCTAGCCTTCACTTAAGTATAATGATGGTAACGAATTCAGTAATAATGGCAATTCAACAATTCAAAAAGCACAAGAGCACTAAAGAATGCTAGCTAAGAATAATGTTTTTTATTTTTTTTTTATCTCACTAACATTCTCCCTTTTGCTCTTGGCACTCCTAAGCATTCTTGGAACCTTTATTTTCTATGCACTTGCCGTTGGTCTTTACAGCTCCCGCCCCCCTTCCCCCTCACCTACTCAACTCATGGCCACGGGAACCCACAGATGCTGCACTTCCTTGGCGTCTTTTTACATAAAGCTACATGTAAAAATACGAACATCATCATTATCATCATCATCAACGACACGAAGAAGAACAAGAACAAGAACAACAATAACAACAACAACAACAACAACAACAACAACAACAACAAAACAACTACAACAACAATATCAAACACAGAAAGGAGGCGAGAACGAGTTACGCGTTTCATATCGGCACGTGGTGGGGAGAGTAATGGAACTGCCGGCCTGAGCATGACGATCAGCAACGAAGCGCGCATGACAATCACTGCCATAAATAAAGAACTGACTCGCCGTCCTGAATCCCACAGTAGAGGTAGGGAGAAAATGTTGAATAAATGTAAATATAGATAAACCTTGACTTAAATCATCAATGCCTGAATGTACCGCAAATTGTTATCGTGTGTGTGTGTGTGTGTGTGTGTGTGTGTGTGTGTGTGTGTGTGTGTGTGCTTTTTTAAGTTAGAAGAGGAAAATGAAGATGGGTTCTTCCAGAGTTTTCGAGTGAAGTATAACAAGGATAAAGACGATAACAATAAGTTCTTGACTAAGTCGAGTTGAAAGAGAAGACACACATTTAGGATAAGTTTACTGAGTGTAATGATCCGCGTGTAATAAAATGCAAAAACAGCCGGTAGTGAAAAGGATAGGGTCAGAGAGAGAGAGAGAGAGAGAGAGAGAGAGAGAGAGAGAGAGAGAGAGAGAGAGAGAGAGAGAGAGAGAGAGAGAGAGAGAAGAAGAAGAAGAAGAAGAAGAAGAAGAAGAAGAAGAAGAAGAAGAAGAAGAAGAAGAAGAAGAAGAAGAAGAAGAAGAAGAAGAAGAAGAAGAAGAAGAAGAAGAAGAAGAAAAAGCCGTACCACATTTCCTGGCACTTCCTCTGTCTTACCTTACGGAATTACAGAGACAGACGGTCATGCCAGGTAACGCGTGACAGCTGAGTTTAATAGGACGAAAACGAGAACGAGAACGAGGAAGGGAAACAGAAGGAAGAGGAGCTGGTGAGTTGAAAAAAAAAAAAAAAACATAAAATATACAACAGAACTCGTTAATCACGAGGAAAAAAAAAAACGTGGAAATGAAAGTTTGTTGCCAAATTACGAAGGTTTTCTTTCTACTGACCTTTACTAGTAGGAGAGAACGGGAGGTAGGACAAGAAGAAATAAAAAGGTGGAAGATGAGAGTTAATGGGAGCTTGAAAAAAAAAAAAGAACGACAGTAACAAACAGAACCCATGAAAAAAACAAAAAAAAAACAAAGGCACACACACACACACACACACACACACACACACACACAACTACAAGGTACAAAAAAACAATCACTATTCTTCTTCTTCCTCCATTCCCCACTGGTTCCTCACACCAGCACTACACTATACTCCTTGCAGGAAAAAAATTCTTGAAGGCGGCGTCTCAGTATAGTGTTTCCCGGTGCATCGAGGAGCTAAAAAAAGGTTGGGTTGGCGCCTATATATAGCTGCGGGTGAGTGTCGGCAGAGGTAGGGAAGAGGAGACAAGAGCATGCTTGTTGCTCACGCTGAGGATGGGAAGAGGAACCACAGCCCCAAAGTGGAACTCTCAAGGTGTTTGAAGAGAGAAACCGCCAACCACGTGCGAGAGAGAGAGAGAGAGAGAGAGAGAGAGAGAGAGAGAGAGAGAGAGAGAGAGAGAGAGAGAGAGAGAGAGAGAGAGAGAGAGAGAGAGAGAGAGAAAGAGAGGACGTGCCATTTTATACTGACATTAAGTTTTTATTTTCAGAGTAGAACATAGCAGGCTTTATTTCTCTATTGGTTAGCTGGCCTTGGCCGCTGCTGTTTGTGTACAAAAGTATCTCCTAAAAGAGAAGAAAGGAAGAACTTCAAAGACGGCGGCAGGGAAGCCTAAATAACCAGTCAAGCGGAGAATCTCAAGGAGATACACAACATCCCTAAGATTGCTATATACACGGCCACTCTTAGATGACTTGAGTAAATTAAAGAAAAACGGCTCTCTGCTCTGTGCCATTTGCTCAAGGAAGGAAATCGCACTCAGGAACTCGCACCGCCAGGCACACGAAGGGACGAAAAGTGAGGTTAACGTTCGTGGTGGAGCATGAGAATAACATACTAAATAAATCTCTACGAGTAAGAACTAAAAAGAGCGGAGGTGAGCACAAGGCATTCACATCAGTCCCCAGCCAGGACATTGCGGAGTGGAGTGAAACTCTGTTAGGACCTGACCTAATTTGTCTACCACAATAATGATGTTCATTTTTGTTTGAGACCATGCGATGGTTTAGCAGAGAAGGCAGACTTGTAACAGGTTTGATCCTATGGCAAGCAGATTCTTAGATATTTAGGAAAAAAAACTTACAAATCACCTCATGGGACATTTGTAAGCATCGTATCAGTCTCCTGATAAAGGAAGGTCTCACGCATGTTCTGGTACACGTCGAGGGACAGCACCGACACCTGGTTTTCCCTTTGAAACAAACACATTCAACTGACGACGATGAGTTTTTGTTAAAAATTATGTGCGAAAGACAGAGAGAGAGAGAGAGAGAGAGAGAAAGAGAGAGAGAGAGAGAGAGAGAGAGAGAGAGAGAGAGAGAGAGAGAGAGAGAGAGAGAGAGAGAGAGAGAGAGAGAGGGACCACCAGTAGTTCGTCCAAATAAAGTTCTCTTTCCTTTCCCTCCCACGGGAGAGTAAAACATAAGCGGAAGCGGCACCGCTGCCTCTAAAAATACCCCTTTCCTTAAAAAAAGCACAACAAACAAGACTCAAGGCCAAAAGGACAACGAAAGCAAAGTGACGCCTCACCTCCTTAGTTTATTCTCTCTCTATAGTCTATATCCTTTCCTTGCGTCCCTCATCACCCTCTTACTCTTGTCGCCTGTCTTTGCCCGTCGCCCTTGACTTAAGCACTTCCCTTAGACCATTGAGGCACTGCGAGATAATACTCGACGCCCGCCCGCCCACACACACACACACACACACACACACACACAACGGTGTCGCCCACTCTCTTGTCGCCCCGAGTGGCTGGTACTCAGGGGAAAGGCACTCTCCTCTTCCTCCTCCTCCTCCTCCTTCTTTCTCCCGGGCTGGTTGTCAGGTTCTGCCCTTCGTGTCCTTTTCAGTCTCTCAACAAGGAACATTTTCCCACCTCCCTCATCAGCGTCTCTCTTCGCCATTCACCTTAAAAAAGCTTCGGTATTCTTTCTCATTTCTCGTCACTTTCTCCTCTGTGTCTGAGAATCTCTCATTTTGCTTGGTATTCTAAGTTTCCAAGAATAATCCCGTTTATTTTACTAGTCCAAGTGTCATGTTGTGTACTAATAATTAATTTTACTATCATCTTTAGTTTCGCTTCATGACCAACACTATCATTTTATAGTACGGTGTAACTTGATGCTTCCCTCAGTTGCCATTATCGAAGAAGTTATGTTTTTTCTCGCAATAACCAACACCATCCTACTGTAAAAAAAAAAAAATACTATAAAAATGAGATGCGATTAAAGTTAAAATTTGAGTACAGAAGACACATAACTTTAAGACAGATAAATAAGCATAAGAACTGTGTTTTGATTGCTACACCAAAAAATTACGAATGAACACACACACACACACACACACACACACACACACACACACACACACACACACACACACACACACACACACACACACACACACACACTTTTAAAACAACATGAAAATAAACATACACGAAGCTCAATCTTCTAAAGAACCCGCCTCCATATAAAAAGCAAATATCATAACAAGATAACACAAAATAAACCAATCAACACACACACACACACACACACACACACACACACACACACACACACACACACACACACGTATAAAAGCTCCCATTAAAACAGCAGCATCAGCCAACATTAAGAACCTCGCGAGTGATCGGTGTGTTGAGAGGGAAACTTAAATACATACACAGGTCATAGTGCTTTCGAGTGGCGGCGCCGACCGACCGACCGACTACAAGGGTGTAAACAGACTCTCAGACCGGTGACGTCATTCCCTGAAGATTGTGACGCCATTTCAATCAGGAGAAGTGCACGCAACAACGCAAATAAATAAAAGTAAAATGACGCAATCTCATACTATACCAACGACCATCCCCCGCTCCTCCTCCCCGTGCCCTTGCCTTTGTTTGTGCGAATCTAATACTGCGGCGCATCGTCAGTCAATGAGAGCGCGATTGATGGAGAGAGAGAGAGAGAGAGAGAGAGAGAGAGAGAGAGAGAGAGAGAGAGAGAGAGAGAGAGAGAGAGAGAGAGAAAGTGTCTGTCTTCCTGCTTAACTATGCATGCGTGGGTTTATGTGACCATGTTTTCTGAGTCAGTGTGTGTGTGTGTGTGTGTGTGTGTGAGTGTGTGTGTGTGTGTGTGTGTGTGTGTGTGTGTGTGTGTGTGTGTGTGTGTGTGTGTGTGTGTGTGTGTGTGTGTGTGTGTGTGTGTGTGTGTGTGTGTGTGTGTGTGTGTGTGCACTCGTAACGTTGTCTGTATGTGAACCTGTTCTAGTCTGCTTCAGTCTGTTTATTTTGAGCGAAATAATAATATTAAAAAAAAAGAAAAAAGAAAGGAGGACGATATAACATGAAAATAACTCCATAAAGCCCAACTTTCTATGCCTTCCATCATCGGTGTCACAAGAATCGTCAACACAGCGTCACTTTTACCTCCTGAGTCCAGTACAGTCTTTTACACTTCAGATCCGAGAAAATGAAATGCAGGATACCAGTGAGTCGTGTTTGGGTGACAATCAACTTTTAACATTTGGGTCAGGGGTGGGAAAAAAAAGTTGGCAAATATAAATAGGCAAATATAGTAAAGCTAGATAGGATAGATTGATATATACACAAACTTCCTTTTTTGGAGAACCACAACTCTTAATGCAGTTTGAACAAGTCGCCAAACTAAAGGGGAAGAACAGATCTAGATGCAATGTACAAAGATCGACAAGAGAAACAAACAACGAGAAAGGAAGAAAAGTAGATTAAGGTCGAAAGCAAATGATAATGTTTTACACACGTGTCTGACTCCCAAAGGAATTAGGAAAGAAAGAAAGAATAATGGGAACAAATGAATGGGAACGGTGCCCTCGAAAGTGAAGAGTAGATAGGTATATACTCGTATGAGGGAAACATAAGAAAAATAGTCAATACTTTTTAGACGCTTTTGTAGTGTATTATTATTATTATTATTATTATTATTATTATTATTATTATTATTATTATTATTATTATCAATAGTAGTAGTAGTAGTAGTAGTAGTAGTAGTAGTAGTAGTAGAAGTAGCGACGGCAACACCAACACCAGCAACAGTTGTATCAGCATCACCATTATTAGCAGATCTCATTGACAAGACAAAATCAAATGCAAAGCTGACTTTCCCTTCCCCATCCCTCTCACCAAGGCTGGGCAAGATCATTTACTTTCCTTTGTCACCTCCTTGCTTGCCCAAACACTTTCCTCTCCCGATACGTTCACTCACAACCTTTTTCGATCCTAACACTTTCTTCTCCCAATACTCTCGTCACAATCTCACTGCTTCCCCAATCACCCTTCTCTTCTAACTTTTCCCTTCACAACCTCATTACATTCCCTCAGAACCTGCTTCCTGCCTTTATATCTTCCTTATGTTTACCTCATTCCATTCCAGTAATAATAATGATGATGATGATGATGATAATGATAATAATAATAATAATAATAATAATAATAATAATAATAATAATAATAATAATAATAATAATAATAATAACACCACCACCACCACCACCACCACCACCAACAACAACAACAGCAATAATGACAACAAAAATAATAGTAACAACAATAATTAACACAAAAATAATCACACAAAAAAAAAAAACACTTCCTATTTATCTTGGACATCCATAACATCAACAACACAATGTAACCATAACTATATATATTTTTCTTATCAAAGAGTAAAAGAAAAAGAAAATGCTTTGGCTATTCATTAAGAAATACAAAAATAACCATGAATATTACTGGTACACACACACACACACACACACACACACACACGCGCGCTCATGTGGACAAGTCAAAGACAGGAGGTAAAGCGTGTCAGCTCAACACGGGTCGGCATGTTGTGTTTGATTACCATTGTAGGTCAGAGCAGCAAGGTCAGGCAGTCTGGAGTGTGACCTTATCTCCTGTGTTTTTACTGGGGCGTGAGTCAGCGAGCCAGGCACTTTCTCCTCCCTCCTTCCCTCCCTCCATCACCTGGGTACTCTATGTGTGTGTGTGTGTGTGTGTGTGTGTGTGTGTGTGTGTGTGTGAGGGGTGGATGGGGACATGAAGGAAGTAGGAAAGGAGGATGACAGACAGTAGAGGAGGGAATGATTAAGCTATCGGATTCTCCTCTTTATATGGGTGTTTGGATTAGATTTTAATTAACGTCTCTCTCTCTCTCTCTCTCTCTCTCTCTCTCTCTCTCTCTCTCTCTCTCTCTCTCTCCCGTCGGCGTGAGTTAGTAACACACGGCACACGACCTTGAACTCTCGCCCCTCCCATCCCCCACCCACCAGCTGGCTCCCTACCCTCCTTCACCTTCGTCAGGAGGAACAACCCGCCCACTCTGAGGCTCCGTACTGACCCAACAGGTGTACCAGATGGAGAAGGAAAGGTGTCCAGCCAATGGTAGTTCGTCTAGAGCGACATGTGTATGACAGGTGTAGTAATGAGGCGATGAGTTGTCCTCGCACCCCCTCTCGCATCCCCTCCTCACCTCCGCCGCACACACGCTGCTCCTACCACCTTGATCTCTCACACTGTGCCACTCTCACCGCTTCTCTTCCTCACCCCTTTTTCTATCTCTGTTCCTCTTCCTCCTGCTCTTTCTCCTTCAGTCTCATCTGCAGCTTGGTATTTTGTATATTGTTTTCTAATAAATGTAACTTTTTTTTCAAAGCATACATATTTGTTTTCTTTCATCTTATTTTTTCGTATTTGTTTATTTGTTTTTAAAAGCTGTATTTTGTGATCCTTCCCTTTCCCCTCTCCTTTAGATTTTTTTTTTTGCTTTCCCTTTCTTTTGAATGTTTATGACCTTAATGCTTTATGACGCATTTGGTACTTCACTTTGATTACAAGTACTGTATAAGTTCTACTCATAATGGATAAATTTTTGTGAGTGGCCTACATAGTACAGATGTGTGTGTGTGTGTGTGTGTGTGTGTGTGTGTGTGTGTGTGTGTGTGTGTGTGTGTGTGTGTGTGTGTGTGTGTGTGTGTGTGTGTGTGTTTATTTGTCTGGTTGGGTGTGCCTTTCCATTTCCCTTTTTCGTGTTCGAGTTTTTTTGTCGACGTGTGTCTGGTTTCGTTTGTTTGTCGTGTCTGTGTTGGCCCACGTGCCCGTCTGTTTGTTTAACTTTGTGTCAGTTAGTGAGTTTGTGAGAAGCAGTCACTACGTAAGTATACTGTGAGTGAGTATGTACCATTATTAAGTTTCTGCATATCATGTTCGATCACTTCTTTGTACTTCAGTGCTTGTTGGAGTCTGATTACCAAGTTTTCTTGTTTGTCTGTCTGTGTGTATGTGTGGTGGTCTTCCTATTTGCAAGTGTTTTGGCTAAACTTCTGTCTGTCTGTCTGTCTGTCTATCAGTCTCTGTCAGTCTGTTTCTCTGTCTATCAATCAATTTTCCTGTCTGTCTGTCTGTCTGTCTCTCTGTATGTATGTATGTAAGTTTCACTGTGTCAGTTAGTCAGGTTTTGTCTATCTAATCTTATCGGAGCTCAAGAAAACACAGCTTACTTGACGCCATGGTGAAGTGTGGAGGGCGCAGGACTGTCGATCAAAAGTCTTTTTCAAACAAGTTAGCACAAAAACACAAGATAAATTCTCCTCTCCTCTCTCTCAGGCAAAGACGACAAGACCACAATTCCAGACGCGACGACCACCCGCTTCACACTCCGCACAAGAACACACTACGACTACGAGGCCGCGGCACCGAATGGCAGGCTCCCCAGGTACACACTAAGAGGTCACCCACAGCACAGGTCCTCCAAAACCTCCTACCCACCCACCTACCTCACTTTCACTTGCGCCTGGAAGGGAGACGTGGGAGGGAGGGACGGGGGGTAACGAGGGGATAGGGATATGGTAGCAGGAAGGGGAAGCGAGCGTATTTGTGGGTTTGTGGGTTTGTGAGGAAGTGGAAAGACTGCTGTGATGCTTGGGTATTGAGATGGCGGTGGTGACAGAGGGAAAACTGCGGTAAAGGATGAAGGACGTGTATGGAGAGAGAGAGAG
>NC_087152.1:1447500-1467500 GCF_035594125.1 Scylla paramamosain | reverse complement strand
ATCTCTCTCTCTCTCTCTCTCTCTCTCTCTCTCTCTCTCTCTCTCTCTCTCTCTCTCTCTCTCTTTTGCTTGGTCTCCCTGCCGAAAATTTCCTTATCTTAAATCACTGCACACCCACCCTCTCTCTTTCTCACCCAACTATACGTACAAGACCATACACACACACACACACACACACACACACACACACACACTACACTTCCACTCCTCTACGTCCGTCTTGGGTCTCAGGAGTGTCGTCTATACGGGTGACGGAGTTTCGGGGCGTCTTGTTCGGTCTGCTGCCTCGACTCACTCTCCGGTACTTGCTCTCGGACGCCTTCATGCGCTCCTCGGAACACGCCACCTCGATGGCCACCACAGTCTTCAGCACGTCCCCGCGAGTCTTCCGTCGAGGCTTATCCGTATCCGCCATTCTGACCGTTCCCCTTCTGTCTTCTACTCCTTGTTCTTGTTTCCCCTTCCCTGTCTTTCCTACGGGCCTGTCAGTCACTGTGGCTTCCCAGAGGTCAATCGCCCTATGTATATGGCTCTACTTTGTGTCTGTTTTTGTAGTATGTGTGTGTGTAATATGTCGGGTCTTGGCTATGGGTCCTCACACGTGCTATGTCCCGCCTGGCACAAGTACTCGTATGTCAGTCAAGGCTGTGCTAGTTTTCCAATTGGTCGACTTTCCTACCTGTCCGTCTGAAGGTCTGTCACTCAGTTAGTCCTACCTCCTATTTCTCTATCACACCTTCGTTTTCTTTCTCTCTCTCTCTGGCTCTCCCTCTCTCACGCCTTCTCTTTCGCTCTATTTCACTCTCCCTCCTACACACAAGGAGCCCCGGGGACAAACTGAAACGCTATTACTCGTACAGCCACGCACAAAGTCATGCAATCTTTTTCTGACGCCCCTCCTCTACCCTCCCTCCGTTCCTTCCCCCCTTTCTATCACTCCCACTTTCGTACCTCCATCTTCTCACTCTCATCCCCCCTCCCAACCTGTCCCTCCCATTTCTCTCTCTCTCTCTCTCTCTCTCTCTCTCTCTCTCTCTCTCTCTCTCTCTCTCTCTCTCTCTCTCTCTCTCTCTCTCTCTCTCTCTCTCTCTCTCTCTCTCTCTCTCTCTCTCTCTCTCTCTCTCTCTCTCTCTATTTGTAATTATCTCCTTAATCGTTTATTTTTTTCTCCACACAGTCTGTACCTGCTTCACATTCTCTCTCTCTCTCTCTCTCTCTCTCTCTCTCTCTCTCTCTCTCTCTCTCTCTCTCTCTCTCTCTCTCTCTCTCTCTCTGCCAGCGCCTCCCACTCGCATACCCAACCAAGACTAGCCAAAACCTCTGGCGCGCTACATTCCCCCCTCCCTCCACCCTCTCTCTCTCTCTCTCTCTCTCTCTCTCTCTCTCTCTCTCTCTCTCTCTCTCTCTCTCTCTCTTATTTAAAAACTACTTCTATTGTGAAAGATAAAAACTACGGAAGAAAAAATAGAACGCAACACTAAAAAAAATTAAATAAATAAATAAATAGCGGGACGGAGAGAAAAAAAGAAGAAACAAAAAAATAACACGAAGCAGCAGCGTGCAAATATAGGAACGAGTTATGAAATGAAAAGAAAGTAATAATATACACGCTTGCTAAGAACACGATACTAATGTAAGGGACAGGGCATGTGAAACTCAACGCTATGGGCAGTAAATAGTGTGTATTCAACGAGTCATAGTGTGAAATAACGTATGATTGAAAGGAAACCATTCGCAGTGAGAAGCAAATATGCGCTTTAGAAATAACGTGGCAATACTTGTTGAGAACTGAAAAATTAAGTTGGCGACGTAAAAAAATGAATAAAAAAAAAATAGGCTTAGAGAGAGAGAGAGAGAGAGAGAGAGAGAGAGAGAGAGAGAGAGAGAGAGAGAGAGAGAGAGAGAGTAAAATAAGGCTAAAAGAAAATTATAATGTCGCAACTCTAAGATCAAAGAAAACAGTGATAATAATGCTGATAATAATTATGATGATGATAATGATAATAGTAACAGTAATAATAATAATAATAATAATAATAATAATAATAATAATAATAATAATAATAATGATAACAACAACAACAACAACAACAACAACAACAACAACAACATCAATGGAGACTTTTAATGATATGAAAAACAAACAAACAAACAAACAAACAAACGACGAGGATGTTATGGGAAAAAAATAAGGAAAAAGTGAGACGAGGGAAAAATTAGGTTGATGAGGGGCAGGTAAGAAGGAGGAGGAGGAGGAGGAGGAGGAGGAGGAGGAGGAGGAGGAGGAGGAGGAGGAGGAATGGGGGGAGGAGGGGGAAGAGGAGGAGGGGTGCCAGATAGCTTCAAGGTTCTGTCATTTGGCTATTTATAGGAGGTGGGGATGAGTCGGTCAGGTAGCAACCCTCCCTCCCTCCCTCTTCTCTCCTCCCTTATATTCCTCTATCTCCCTCTTTCTAACCTTTTTTCACCCTTCTCTTTTTATTCTTTTTCACTTCCCTTTACCGTCCATACTGTTTTCCTGATGCTCTGCTATTTCCTACTTTTCTCTATTCTCCCTCATTTCCTCCCCTGATTAATTTTTCTCTCTCATTTCTGTATCTTTCCTTCTTATTTGCATGCTTTCCTCCTTTACTCCCACCCCACGTGCATACAGGGACAGCACGAGCGAAGAAATATGATGTATGGCAAACGAACACCGTAGAGTTATGAAACTTGGCAAGCTTACACCGTAGACTTTAACCGCGACGGAGAAAAGGTCGGAGGGTTTGAAAAATTTTACATCCCCATACATGCTCGGATAAACCTCATATTCTTGGTTTAGGGATCAAGGACAATCACTGATAAGTTTTTGAAATATCTAACGAATACTTAACTACATAAACACGGTCATATAAGACAATCTCCAGTAGTTTGGATGACAGGTTACGATCTAAATTACCGTCCGTCTGTCTGTCTCTCTGTTTCTGTATGTTTGTTTGTACCTCTCTGTCTGTCTGTCTGTCTACCTGTCTGTCCGTTTGTCTGCTTGTGTATGCCTGTTTGTACATGTCTCCTTGCCAGCCTGTCAGTCTGTCTATATTTCTTTCTTTCTCTCTTTCTTTCTTTCTTTCTCTGTCTGTCTGTCTGTCTGCCTATCTGTCTTGCCTGTCTGTCTGTCTATCTATCTATCTGTCTCTGTCTGTCTGTCTATCTGTCTCTCTGTTTGTCTGTCTTTATGTCTATCTATCTATTTGTCTCTCTCTCTCTCTCTCTCTCTCTCTCTCTCTCTCTCTCTCTCTCTCTCTCTCTCTCTCTCTCTCTCTCTCTCTCTCTCTCTCTCTCTCATAACATCCACGCAGGCATGCCACATCTCTCGTCTTCCTAGTCATTAATTAAACTTGTCGGCGAACCATCCTGACTCCCAGCCATCGTGGTTCAGCTGACGCAATGTACTACACTTAACCTTATGGCCAAAGGAACTGCGTCCATTCGGTCTGACGTCAACACATCTAGATAACCAAATGACCTTTTTATCAATCGTCTCAGTACCAAATGACCCACACTATCCCAGGCCTTACTTGTCCCTCTCCTCCTCATCCCATCCTTTCCTACCTTTTCCTTCTTTGACTCTTCACTTAAGGGGCTCAAGTATCCTTCCGTCTGTTCCTCTTTTCTTCTAGACGATCCCTTCTCTATTATTATTTTATTATCTCTCTCTCTCTCTCTCTCTCTCTCTCTCTCTCTCTCTCTCTCTGTTCGTTTAATTTTCTGGTTTGTTTTTCGTGTAGGATGGTTGATTTGCTCTTTTTTACGCCTGCTACTATCTTTGGATTCCCTTCAGGAGCATGTCAGTACACATTAAACTTGCATCTCTCTCTCTCTCTCTCTCTCTCTCTCTCTCTCTCTCTCTCTCTCTCTCTCTCTCTCTCTCTCTCTCTCTCTCTCTCTCTCTCTCTCTCTCTCTCTCTCTCTCTCTCTCTCTCTCTCTCTCTCTCAGTGTGTGTGTGTGTGTGTGTGTGTGTGTGTGTGTGTGTGTGTGTGTGTGTGTGTGTGTGTGAAAAAAGACCTGACGGAGATATTTGTGTTGTGCAAATTGATTGTCAAAATGAAATCTATTGATCCACACGGCATTTAGTTCCTTTGAAGTTTCCCTCAGTATGGATGGCATTGCGTGTACATACTTGTATCAACGGAGAAATTACATGCGGTCTATACTTATGAGTTATAGAAACGTAGCAGAAAAAAAATGTCTTAAATCTATTTTCAGACTAGAAGAATGAGATACACACTTTATACTGAAATGCTAGAGATATATTCACTAATCCAAACTAATTTTGCAAAGAGGGACACACACACACACACACACACACACACACACACACACACACACACACACACACACACACTGACTTACTAGTTTGAGGTTCAGCGGCCGCCTTCAGACAATTATGGAGATAGAAGGAGATAATCTTGACACCATAAAATAAGAGTAAGAGAATATACTGAGGGAACGAGAGATAATTAGCGTGACTCACACCCGAGAAACGTGGCAGCTTATTTTGCTTTTCCTTCTGTGACTGGTGTTTCCTTTCTTTGCTTCTTTGGCTTTACTTTTATTCACTCTTCACCGGCTCGTCTCCTCTCTCTTTGTTTTATTCTATTTCTGCTGCATCTCATCCCGGGCAACAAACACCACCAGCAGGGTTTCGAATTCCTTTAAAAAATGCACAGACTCGAGGACATTGCTTCCACTCTTCATACAAATGTGGGGATATTTTATACAAAACGCACATCGTGAAAACACATGACTGCCCTTTGTTTTTTTCCTCCACAGAAACACAAGATTTGCTTAAAGAAATGAGATCCTACTTCGTTACTTACAAAAGGGACGTGAAATTAGACGCGTTTCAGTAATATAATCTGTACTGTTCAACGATTCAGTGTATAATCATGCTTTCTTTTTTTTTTTTTTTTTTAGCTCTCCATAGAAGCAAACACAGCACTCTCTTAGGAAAATGAAATCACCCTTCGTTAGCTACAATTAGGATTCAACATTTATTACGTGTCAGTAGAATTCAGACTATATTTGCGATTTTTTTTTCCACTCCACAGAAGCAAACTCATGATTCACTCTAAGAAACATAATCCCCTTCGTTAGTGATAATGAGCACCTGAAATATTATACATGTCAGTGGTAGTTCTATAATTCAGTCTGTAATTGTGAATCCTTTTATGTTGTACCTCTCCACAGAAGTGGGAGCTTCGTTTAGTGAAATGAAGTTCTCCTTCGTTAGCCATAATAAGCACCTGAAACTCGATGCCTCTCAGCGGGGACGTAGGAAGCTGGACAGAAGTGAATCAAGCTGAAGGGTCGGTAATGGGGAAGCAGAGTGGTGTAATGGCTCAGAATAATTACTTCTCTTCATCTCCTATGTTTCTATTTTCCTGTCGTGAATCCATATTCTTATTTTTCTATTAATTCCCAATTTCATTCCATTTTTACTTTCCTCATATTTATTTTTGCCTTTCCGTTTTCCTATTTTTTTCGCCTGTTCGTTACTTATTTTCTGATATTTTTCTGCCTCGGTTCCTCCATCTGTTTATTAACTCTCTTATTTTCTCTCGCTCTGAAGCCATTCGTGTTTTTGACTTTATCTCGTTTCCAACACTCATATTCCTCTATTACTTTCTCCATTTCCTCTCGCATATATTTTCCCTCTTCACTTCTCCAGGTAATGGCGTAAGGGTTGAGAATCACTTCTCTGCTCCAAAACATTTGTCTCCTACTTTGTCTCACTTCCGACAACTTGATTTTCCTTATAACCTTTCTCGTTCTTTCTCTCTTCTTTCATTCCACAGTATCTTTCCTCTTCATCCCCAGTTTCTCCACGCGTCCAGTGCCTGATGGACCACCTCACCTCACCTCTCCCTCTCCCTCTTCCCCGTCGACCCAGCTTTCCCCTAAAAGGCCCAGGAAATAAACATCGCCGGGAACACAACAGCGAGCGTCAGTGCGCCAGTCAACACTTGGACGATAAGAGACTCAGGCCCTCAACGTAACATTCCCTACAAAGGCACAGGGATGAGACGACGGCTATCAAGTGGCTGGCTGGCTGGCTGGCTGGCTGAGGTGCCTGGGGGCCTTGGGATGAGCAGGGAGGTAGGTGGACTGGAAGTAATGGGACATAAAAGATGAATTTGATATGTGGTTTGGCTTCTACGCAGCTCCACACATTGCGTACTAATGGAGGCGTGATACGTAAGGCGTGGTTTGGTATGCGTTGCAGGGGAATCGTTTCTGTCCACACAGGGGGGCATGACTATAATGATAAGCATACATATACCTAACCTGTATGACGCCCATGTATGAAGTATGATGTCCATACTGCACTATTTCCATACACCGTCAACCCTTGGAGGTGTAGTATATAACATGTGATTTGGTATGCACTGCAAGAGGCTCGTCTATACCTCTGATATATACGCCCTGGGAAGCGAGGCTACATTGACAAACGTTATATAATGCCTATATAATGGCCATGCCGCACAAAGAGAGCCGATTACATATGCAGCTAGGGAGCCACATGGAAATCACTGAGCCCCTAGTAACGTGCGATAAATGATACTCCGTGGGTGGGAAGGGGAATAAATATCACATGGAAATCTTAAGTGCAAGACATCATCGCCAAGCCATCCACTAGCACAGCGATACCATGACGGGGGCGGGGGAGCCACAGGCGAGGCGCACACAACAAAGGCATGTGTGCAATAATTGCCGACAAGCAAAAACGTCTCGAGTGGACATCATAAACCATTAGCGAAAGGACCATAGTCAGCCAACATAAACCAGGAGGACGACGAAGAACTAAGTAGAATCCTAGCTATCGATGCTGCTTCACGACACAGGTGACAAACAGAGGAGAGAAAAGATAGTGTTTAGAGGCCCACACGCACCAGCCAGTATACACTCGATCATTGGACAAATATTCCATTTTAAAGGTGCAGATTTGTTGGTTTACTGTTTTCATTTGCTTGGTGAACAATTTTACGACCATCTGTCATCAGACTATTTCTTTGTTTACGCGGCTTCGAAAGAATTAAAAAAGAATAAAAAAAAATAAATAAATAAAATAAATAAATAAAAATGGAATCACACACGTACATTCGCCCACACACATACAATAACGCATACAATAAATAGATAAATAGATAAATAAACAAATATACAAATAAAAAATAAATAGATAAAAACCCAACAAACAAATAAAGCTAACAAGAGTAAATCAATAAAGCAATAATAAGTAGATTAACAGACAAATAAATAGAAAAAGGAATTCATATAAGGAATCAAATAAGTCTAGTCACAAAACACACACACACACAAACACACACACACACACACACACACACACACACACACACACACAAACACACACACACATAATATAACTTTTTTCATGATTCAACCACCGTCAGGAAGACACAGTTATTACCACAACAAACAATTTAATCGCCTCTAAACACAAGCAAACAGCGACGCTAACAACCCACACACAAACACCTAGAGGCCGCCACTTAATGGTCACTTATCCCCGGGAGGCAGCCACGTCACCCAGCCAGGCCAGGGTCGGGAGGGAGGGGGTAAGGGAGGGGATGGCCTGGCCTTGGGAGAAGTAGAATTCTTCTCCACCACACAAATTTGCTGTGGAAGGTTGGAGGGGGAGGGGAGTCTGTTCTAAGGAGACAGGTGATGGGAGGGAGGGGGGAAGGAAGCGGTGACAATTTTAGTAATAATAATAATAACAATATTAATGACAACAACAGCAAGAAGAAGAAGAAGAAGAAGAAGAAGAAGAAGAAGAAGAATCAACAGCAACAACAACGACAGCAATAAAATATAATAATAATAATAATAATAATAATAATGATAATAATAATAATAATAATAATAATAATAATAATAATAATAATAATAACGTCCCTAATAATCATTACAAAATATATAATGATGAAGAAGGAACTGAAGGACGCAAGTGGTAGTCCAGACTGAGAGACGAGGCCCCGGGGGACAATACACAGCCTGTCTATCGTCCCCTGGGAGCTACCAGAGCGCCGCCCATGTGACGGCGTGACGCAGTCTGGAGGCGACGCCTTGCTTCACTGCGTGCTGCGGTATATATATAGAAGAGCGGAGGCAGCCGCGGAGAGGGAAAGATATACGTTCACCCAGCCACATGAACCGATAAATAAGTCTTAGTGATAAACTGCAACAACAAACTAAGCGCTAAATTATGGGATTCCTAGAAAAAATAAACTAGAAAAGAAGACGTAAACGATCTTCTAAGCGTGGCTGCTTATAAGATGCTGTAAGAATTATTTTAGTAAGGCAAGAGACGGGCGCAATATACGCCTGCTAAAGTAGTGCAGGAAACATGTAAAGAAAAAAAATCATGTCATTGCACAGCTGTAGCTCGAACACAAATAACATTGTTCAAATGTAACAGTACATGCTATGTAATAGTCCCTCCCTCACTTGGGTCATTCAGGCGTCCACACTCCACACAGTATAAGTTAACCTGTATATGCAGTCATCTTAATGTAAAGTCCTCGCTGCAACATTACATGACCCTAGTCAAGGACATGTATATTTTACTCTCCCAATATTATTAGTAAAGAAGTAGGGTGTGAACTTCGTGTGTTTATGCCTCCACCTGAACCGCTAAAATAAATTCAGCTGTGCATAGCTTGGATAAGGTGGGCGTGTAGGAGTGAGCAATATATACTAAATGTCTGCTGACTAAGACGATGTATAAGGATCTTATTACGAGCATATTCTTGAGGGAAAATTTACGACTAATAAAAAGATGACATCCCTCTGGCTTTACTTGTTGATTTGTTGCTTTTTAGGGAGAATAAATCCACTGATGACTATTGCCGAGGTCGAGAGATGCTGCCTGATGCCGATTTTCAGTTTGCATATATGTATGTCGGAGAGAGAGAGAGAGAGAGAGAGAGAGAGAGAGAGAGAGAGAGAGAGAGAGAGAGAGAGAGAGAGAGAGGGAGAATAGGAAGGACAAGGAGCAAGCGGGTGAGGGAGTCTCCTGACGGTTCGAGTTTGGGCGTGTTGGCGACGACGGCGACTCAAAAGAATAAATAACCAGACTGAAGGAAAGAGGTGCGCCAAGGACGGGCAGTTTAGTACAGTCTCCGACATTGCTTCGACATAAAGGGTCGAGAGATGGGGAGGGACACGTGCCAAGGTTCATCCTGTCTTATTGTTGAGTTAAGGCAAATCTGTGCCTGTTTTTGCACGACGGTTCCTTTCACACGACGAAGCTATGCAGGTTTTTGGACGGTCGCTTCGCCAAATCGCTACATTGCTAGACAAATTTTTCCTTGCAACTTTTCAACATATTTTTTTGTATTAGAGTCCTTTGAATTGCTCGGCTGAAAAAATAACCTCCTGTTCGTTTTGCCGCGAAGATAAAGAAAAAAAAACTCAATCAGAAAAAGTTTAAACAATATTAGATTTTATTAATTTTTTTTTTCCTTTTGTTTCATAAATAGATGATAATTAGGTGCAGGATAGTATTTGGAAGATATATCATCATAATCATAATCATCACCATCATCATCAATGTTACTCTATTTATCAGTGCCTTTAGAGTAATACAGACGCCTGATGATAACGAGAAAGTGAATATTCGATGCAGGAGGTCGACAAGTGTAGAAAGTATCTGACAAAACCTAAGAAAATAAGACAGATAAGAGAATGGACCCCGCATCAAAGCATAAAACTAAGTAAACAAGGCATTGTTACGTTCGATTTGTGATTTCTGATAGTCTTCGGCACACAGACAAGGCAAGGCGATGGAAGCTTTATGGTCGCTGTAAACATTTCCCCTGACCAACCGAAGCATATCTTGTTTTCCTCTTAGACGAACACGTAATCTCTCTCTCTCTCTCTCTCTCTCTCTCTCTCTCTCTCTCCTCTCTCTGCTAATATGCATCATGACATACCACCATTCTAATTCTATTCTTCTTTCACAGTATCAACAATATAATTAATTGCATTCATACATCCACATCATTACCGCTATCTTTATCACCATTTAATTATATATGATTATTTACAATTCTATACTGTGACAAGACTGTGCTCTCGGAATAAACCATTCTTATGCACAAACATGTTACAATAGCACTACTCTGTTCCTGTACAACCACCACCACCACCACACACCAATGCTCGTCTCTCCCTCTCCCTCCCAGCTGTGTCCATCTTTCACGGTGACGTCAACACGCTAATCTGGAAGTCCGCCTCACTTTCTAAATACAGCTACACCAGTTATCACGAATAGGGACTAAGATGAATATAGCGACCACTTCTATAAATATTCCTTCAGATCCCCTTCTTCCTCTTCCTGTTTTTCCTCCAGTCTCCCCCTACTTCTATCCTCGTCTTCTTTCTTGAGCTCCTCCTCCTCCTTGTCCTCCTCCTCCTTCTCCTCCTCCTCGGCGCTATCATGGGTGACTGATCTGTTGTTGTTGTTGTTACTATTATCATAACAATAACAACAACGATACATCATTCAGCAATATTATCTTAAATATTATCATTAGTAGTAGTATTACCAGTTGTTGTTGTTTTTATTGCCTGTGTCAGTAGAAAAGAAATTACCAGATCTTTGGCGCCATCACACACACACACACACACACACACACGTTCTAGCCGGTATGAGATATAGCTGATGATTATGATTACGAGTTATGAGTTCAGCACGTGATCCTCAAGACCGTGGTGGATTGCAAAATAACAGTTAACGCAATTTGATTCCCAGTTTGTCTTGTGCACCTCCAAGAAAACATGGGCAAGCAGCAGGCATGGTAATGTGACCCGTCAACCGGCTGCAGTGATATGACGGGAAAGGAAAACAGCTAATAATGTTTTCCCTCCCACGAACAACAGTTTTTTTTTTCACTCATAATTTTCTCCTAACTTTCAGACGAAGTAAGTGTAGTGATGGCGACACCTGATTATTGTTCCTTGAGTGTTGCAATATCAGTGGTAGTCTATTAAATTATATTCAGTTTATTTCGACTTTCAACTTAAGAATTTCGCATTTCCTGCAAAATACATAATGTTTCCTTCCAGCTATTCCTTATCGGTACGTTGCAGGATGGAGAGATTTGCTTTGTTGCTGTCTTATTCTTCCATACGTAGTGTCGTAGTTTACTAGTAGATGAGAAGTTACTCTCTTTATACACCACAACGCCTCCCTACAGCTGTTCTCTCTCTCTCTCTCTCTCAGTGACATGAGGTGTGTGTGTGTGTGTGTGTGTGTGTGTGTGTGTGTGTGAGCGCGCGGGAAGAGGAAGCAGGGGGGAAGAAGGAAGAGCACAAGAGAAGGCCAGCAATGTTCAAGGCTACCCTGCATGTCAATTGACAAAAGAAAATGAGCCCGCGACAAGGCGGCTCAGAGAAAACGCTCAGCCAGCCAACGAGTGCCATGGCCAACTCTTTTAAATCCGATGAACTTGCTCTCGTACAATTTTTTCCTTTCCCTTTCCTTTGTCACATCTGTGTTTCAAAAGATCACGGTGCTGTGTTTACATAACCCAGAAACGAAGGGAACTGACAGAGATACTGAGAGAGGAAGAAAAAGCTCTCTTCAGCCGTGAACGAAGTAAGGGTTCACGTAGCAGTAACTCGTTTTGAATATGATCTCATGATATATCTAGCTTTGTGTGTGCTCCGTGACCTTTATCAGATCATGTTCGAGCTGAAATATTTCCTACCACGCACGTTTTGGGTTTCTTGCGTTGCTGCCTTTAGTCTATACGCCTTATGGTTCCTGAATGCGTTCAAATAAGGACCGTAATTTGTTTACAGTTCATAGGTTTGAAATGCCCGATCGTTGAGGCTAATTTTTTTGTGATTTATGCCAATATTGTGTCTTCTCTCTATTATATTCAGTCAACAACATCACCAGCAAAAAATATCAACAGCAGCAACAACAGGAACAAGAACATGTGGTCGTGGTAGTAGTATTATGTATTATTATTGTTATCATTATCATTATTATAACTAACAACTATCTACATACATCATAATCAACCTTACTCAAGTCATCACCAAACAAAAACACTTAGCACAACCACATCCCTTCATCGTAATACCAAACCCAAACGAATCTGTCTCACACCTGGTGGCAGATAACGAAAGCTCTATATACATACTTCAGGAAACCCACAAGAAGGGCAACACAGCAGACTCAGGTTACTTAACAAGACCACATATCCATTACATCCACAGGCACAGTATTTGTTCACGAGACCCAGGCACGGGCGTGAGTCACCGAGATTCCGTGACCCACATCTACGTCAAGAGCAAGGGAGAACTGAGCACGTCTAGCGAAGGTGAACAGGGTCAGGGGGTGTTGGGGGAAGTGAGGAGCTGATGCGTCTCATGGGTAAGGTGGGGTGAAGGGTGAGGGGGTGTAAGAGGAGGCCCTGAGGAGGACGGTAGGTCAGAGGGGAAGGTGAGGAGGAGGAGAAGGAGGAGGAGGAGGAAGGAGGAGGAGGAGGAGGAGGAGGAGGAGGAGGAGGAGGAGGAGGAGGAGGAGGAGGAGGCTGGGAAATTAAAGGTTCTGTGCAAAGTTACTCGTTCATTAGTTAAAAAAAAAAATGAGAAGGACGAAACGTACGTGAGAGAGAGAGAGAGAGAGAGAGAGAGAGAGAGAGAGAGAGAGAGAGAGAGAGAGAGAGACGTTAATCATGAACCATAAGCATCACATAAATAAAAAGACAAGTAGACAGACAGAGAGGCAGTCAGTCAGATGGATAGATAATTCGGTAGATAGATACATAGATACATAGATAAATAGATAGAAAGATACATAGACAGACAGGTAGACAGGCAAATAGATAGAGAGATAGATAAAAACATAGGCATAGATACAAGTAGCTGAGCACACAAACATATACACCAATAATCAGATGGAAAACAAGTGCGTGTAATCCTGCCATTTGCGCAAAAAAAATCCTTTATACTTAAAATAAACGCACAGAAAAAAAAAGAATCAAGTACCACAGCATTGAGAGAGAGAGAGAGAGAGAGAGAGAGAGAGAGAGAGAGAGAGAGAGAGAGAGAGAGAGAGAGAGAGAGAGAGCTGGGGGAGAGAGAGAGTGAGAGAAGGAAACACTCACAGGCTCTTCCACTAAATGCGAAAATGGTCAAGAAGGATGGAGAGTTCAAAGAAGCGTAATGACTCACTACTCCTGCCTACGTTCAAGATGAGGAAGATCATGTTACAGGAAAGAGGAAATAGCAGGCGGCCCCAACCTTGACGACTGCACATCACCAGAGGAAGAAAGGAAAAGCAAACTGCGCGGAAGTAAGAAAAACACAATGGGCGTAATTATTTATGGAAGCGATCAGAAGGATGATTTTAAATAGAGAGAGAGAGAGAGAGAGAGAGAGAGAGAGAGAGAGAGAGAGAGAGAGAGAGAGAGAGAGAGAGAGAATGTGGAAGGAAAAGGAAGGAGGAAAAACGTAAGACGGAAAATTTAAATACTTGTACAATTACACTTCCGTTTTTTTTTTTCTCTCAGTTTAACCGTTAAATTTACTCTCTCTCTCTCTCTCTCTCTCTCTCTCTCTCTCTCTCTCTCTCTCTCTCTCTGTACGTCTCCTCGTCCTTGCCTATTCAGACGGAGGCGTGGTCGCTGCGCTTCAATGGATGCAACAAAGAGAGGCCCACGGAGACGCCGCCACTCCCTTCCCTCCCTTGTCTCCTTCCCTCCCTTCCCCCTATCCCTCCCTTCCCTCCACAGACGCACTCGTAAGCGTTCTCTTCTCGCTATGAAACTTACCTACCGGCTAATCACGTACCGTCTTTTGTTTCTTAGTAGGAGTCACACTGAGGAACCTAGAAAGACCTTTAAGCTTCCTTGAGTCACACCTGCTCGGGTACTACTGATGTGGTGTAAGGCTTCGGTGTATGGTTGACATATGGGTAACTTATCTGGTTTAATGCCTCTGTGTGTCTGTACATTTGCTTGTTTGTATTGTATGTGGTTGTGTTGTGTAGTGTTGTGTTGTGTTGTGTTGTGATGAAAACTCGTCGGATTTTGATTTTGCCTTCACTCACATACGGATAAATAAATACATAAACAATTAAATATACGTACGAACACATAACAAATACAACGAATAAACAAATACACAAACTACTATATTATCTTCCTCTCTGTCTCACATTCCAATCCCTCAGCATGTCTCTCCACTTGCTTGCCTGTCTACCTCTTGATCTCAGTCTTTGTCTAATCGGAGGTCAGCGATGCGAGGCCGGGTCTGAGAATTCAATGACACACACACACAGACACACAGACACACACACACACACACACACACACACACACACACACACACACACACACACACACACACACACACCTCCTGGTATGTCTCTTATGTCCTGTTGTAATCAATGGAAAACCCTGAACGCAAGTATCACTTCAAGGAGGAGGAGGAAAAGGACGAATAGGAGGAGGAGGAGGAGGAGGAGGAGGAGGAGGAGGAGGAGGTAGACGAAAAGGAGGAGGAAGAGTAGGAGAGGGAGAAGAGTACGACGAAAAAGAAGAGATGGAGGATGGGGAGGAGGAGGAGCTGGTGGTGGTGGTGAACATTATGTAGAAGGAGGAGGAGGAGGAGGAGGAGGAGGAGGAGGAGGAGGAGAAAAAATGAGGGAGGTAGGAAAAGGGGAAGGGTAAATGCAAATGTTGATAAGACCATAAATCAAACCATCAGTGCAAGAATACTGTACATGAGCCTTCAGTATGTGTGTGTGTGTGTGTGTGTGTGTGTGTGTGTGTGTGTGTGTGTAAGAGAGATTCGTACGCATGCAACAGAAAAATAAATAAGAAGACAAATAGTAACTGAATAAATATGCTGCAGAATAAGGCAGTGCAAAATCTGTTAGAGAGAGAGAGAGAGAGAGAGAGAGAGAGAGAGAGAGAGAGAGAGAGAGAGAGAGAGAGAGAGAGAGAGAGAGAGAGAGAGAGAGAGAGAGAGACGTCTACTGTATTACATAAAGCGGCAAGCAGACAGAAACAGACAGACAGACATACACAAACACAACCACAGCAACAAAGTGAGTAAAGAGACAGCGCCGTTATGATAATGGAGAACAAAAACACACATATAATATAGTAAGATCTGGAGAGTATGCTGGGAATGTGTCTTATCAGGAGTTGAGGATAGCCATGTTGCTGAGGGACAGTGCTCTCTCTCTCTCTCTCTCTCTCTCTCTCTCTCTCTCTCTCTCTCTCTCTCTGTCTCTCTCTCACTAACCCATTTTCTGTATTCTTCTAAGGTCTGCGAAAACAAATAAGCGACTCAAGTTTCGTTGCATCCAAGCACACTTTGGTCCTCCTCGTTCACACTTGTCGAAATATTTTGACGTGTTCGGTTTCTCGCTTGTCAGAATCTAATGCTTTCCTGCTTCATCACGCTATCCATCTCCGTAGCTGTCTGCCTATCTATTTGCACATCCATCGGCACATCAAACGAACAAAATTACCACCTTTCACTACCTCTCTCTCTCTCTCTCTCTCTCTCTCTCTACTCCCCACTTTTCTTCCGTGTCCCCTTTATCCCGTCCTAGTCTAAGTACAACCATTCCACTTCTCCCTCAGTCCCTTCCTCTCCTACTCTCTCCCTCCCACTCTCCTTCCCTTCCTCTCCTCCCCCCTTGCCCCTTTCTCTCCACTTGTGGTTTGCGCACCAACACATAAAGAGTTAACGATGCGTGAGGGAAAAATAATGTATCTAGTTTCATGCACTACTTTCATGGTGTGAGTGATGGGAGGCCAACACAGAAACAGCAGAAGCGCCGGTGACAACAATGATAAGAACAGTAACAAGAGCAACGACAGCAGTAACAAAAGCAGTAAAAGTAACAGCAATAACGTCTTAGGAGGGAAAGAAAAAAAAATAACAGCAGCAGCAGCAGGTAAAGCATGACAGGTATGACGACTTGCATCAAACAACACCAAGAATGATTGCAGGTCAGTGTTCCCATATGAAGGAAAGCTACACACGTATTTACTGTTCCGTTCGAGGGAGACGAGGCAGAGGCGCACACACACACACACACACACACACACACACACACACACACACACACACACACACACACACACACACACACACCTGCACAACACAAACCGAAGCAGAGCGAGCGAGTTAAGGACCACAGAACGCACAAAGAAAGATACAGACCTCATCACGCGCACACACACACACATACACACACAGCAAAAGTAAAGTAGGATGCCGCGTTGCTCTGAAAATCGCGCACCAAGGCAGAATATTTCTCTGGAAGTCTTGAAGTAGCGCATCGTTCAGTTACCTCACACATTTTCCTGTTGCGTGCGCCACCATAAGCACATAAACAGCCTCTTTACAGCTCTTACATTGGCACACTACGTGATATAGCAAAACAGAACTGGGTTTCCAGATATATACTTTTACTTCATCACGTAAAGGAGGTGGAGAAAACTTCAGAAAACTAGCAACTCCCAGTGTGTTTCCTTCAATCCCTCTTGCTCACTTCAGTCAACATAAAACATTAATTTTTCTGAATGTGCCTGTGAGTAGAGAGGGAAGGGAGGGGAGTGGAAGAGGGGAGGAGTTAGGGAGTGAAAGCCGGCGGGCCACTCACTCCCCCGCGACCCGGAAGCGGCAGGCATGCATCGGGTGTTCATGGGGTGGCGGTGCTCACACAGAACACCCGCCCACAGATCCGCCCTGACTGCACCGAAAGAGCCCATGTTTGTTGTGAGGGAGGTGCTGTTATGATAGTGGGAGTGGTGGTAGTGGTGGTGGTGGTGGTGGTGGTGAATGATGCTCTACACAGTACATGCCAAAATTTCAACAGTGTAATCTGAAAAGCAGAACAAATAATGCCAACACGATTGCATGAGTGCGCACACACATACACAAGTAAATAGATAGATAGATGGATAAATAGATAGATAGATAGATAGATAGATGAGAGAGAGAGAGAGAGAGAGAGAGAGAGAGAGAGAGAGAGAGAGAGAGAGAGAGAGAGAGAGAGAGAGAGAGAATGTGGCGATGATAGCTAAATATTACCCACAATAACATAAAGAGAAAAACATGAAGCAGAACAAGAAGAACCAACTGTTGTCACATGATCCTCTCTTCCTCTCACGATGCAGTAATAATAATAATAATAATAATAATAATAATAATAATAATAATAATAATAATAATAAAAACAATAAGAGGAGGAGGAGGAGGAGGAGGAAAGGACAAGAAGGAGGAGGGGAGGAAGGATGAGAACGAGAACAAGGAGGGAGAGAAGAGCAAGAACAAGAACAAGAACGCGATCATGAACAAAAGTAAATAGAAATACCTGAGACAAAAGAATGAAAAAAGAAACAACGCACGTACACACACACACACACACACACACACACACACACACACACACACACACACACACACACACACACACACACATCTCCAGCCCGCAAGCAAGCCAAGAAAACCACGTGACCTTGGCGGACAGAGGTCATTGCAGAGGCAGGAGAGAAGGATGCAACGAGGAGGAGGTAAGGAGGGAGAGAAGTGATGGAGGAGGAGAGGAGAAAGGGAAAGGAGAGAAAGAGGGAAAAGTTATGGTTGTAATAGAGAAAGGAGGATATGGAAGGATGGGGGAAAGGTTGGAGGGAATGGGAAGAAATGAGGTAAGGGTCAGGGGAAGGGAGTTAAATAAGAGAAGGGAGAGGAAGGGGAGGGGGCTAAGGTCGTGCACTCGCCCCACACCTACACGAGTTAACCCTCCTGACCCTGAGGAAGAGGCTCAGGAATGCTGGTGGTACTTGTTGGTTTCATCCGCACTATTATTATCACCATTATCATTATTTTTCATCGATGAGAAAGAGAATATATTGAGATACCATTCCAGATCCATCTACACTTGCCTTATCTACGTACACATTATTATTATTTTCATCATCGTGCATTGAGCTCAGTGGTGTCTTTGTGCTCCGTCCCATCACGAGACATGTGTAATCGTATCAGAGGACGCTGCCCGGCGATCTGCATTCCTGAGTTTTTATTCCGGCGCGAAAGAAAAATATATATCGACAATAACACAAGAGGAATTCGTTACTCTTAACTATTGACTACTTCTATATATTTTTCTTATTTCTTATTTTTTTTTTACCTATTTGGTGGGCTTATGTGCGAAAACTTAAGTGGTATAAAAAAAACGATAAAAACAGTAGTAGTAGTAGTAGTAAAATCGTGCAACATTATTGTAATACAAATAACAAAACAAACTCATGAATAAACAAATGAAATACAATCATCTCACTAAATAACCACTCTCTCTCTCTCTCTCTCTCTCTCTCCCTCTCTCTCTCTCTCTCTCTCTCTGGTAGCCCCCTTTCTCCCCTTCCTATTTTTCTCGTGTAACTCAGTTGGTTGAATACTTGTGTGGCCGCCGTGCTCGCGTCCCTCCTTTCACCTGCTGTATGTATGTGTGTGTGTGTGTGTGTGTGTGTGTGTGTGTGTGTGTGTGTGTGTGTGTGTGTGTGTGTGTGTGTGTGTGTGTGTGTGTATGTGTGTGTGTGTGTGTACGTTTGTGTGTGTGTGTGTGTGTGTGTGTGTGTGTGTGTGTGTGTGTGTGTGTGTGTGTGTGCCGCCCCACTTTGTTTGTCTTCATCGCTTGATCGCTAACTTCCTCCTCCTTCATCGTCTGGAGGAGAGAAGCCCTGGGCGGTGTGTTTATGTACGTATGTCCCGAGGCGTGGTAGAAGTCGAGGAGGAGGAGGAGGAGGAGAAACAGGAGGAGGTGGGGGAGGCAGAGGAGGAGGAGGAGGAGGGATACATGGGAGTACATAAAAACAAATATTAGTATGTTTGTTGGTCTACAACGAGTGTATGTACTAATTAATGCGCTTATATGCATGGGGCAACAAGAGGAGAAAGAAGAGGTAGAAGAGGAAGAGGAGGAGGAAGAGAAGTACATGAAAATACATAAAAAAAAAAAAAAAAAAAAAAACAGATGCCAATAGGTTTGCTGGTTTATAACTCGGATATTTACTAATTTACTTACTACTAAGCACGGGACAACTGAAAGAGGAGGAGGAGGAGGAGGAGGAGGAGGAGGACGAGGAATACATAGGGATACATAAGAAGAACAGATTCCAAAAGATGTGTTGGTATGTCTGTCTGTAACGAGAGTATCCGCTGATTCACTTATTACTAAACTGCGTGTGGGAGAACAGGATAGAAGAAAACAACAGATGGAAGAGAACTTAAAAAATAAATAGGACAGAACATAATAATGCTCATATACGTCCGTAGAAGAGAAAAAAATATTTATCAGTCCAAGGCTCGTATTCTAAAACGCCTTGTTCTCTCGTCAGGAGTTATTTTCAAAGGCCACACAGATGTTTAGTCAGGTTTTCAACGAGTGGTCGTCCTATTGATGACGCAGAACCGATGTTAAACTATCACTTGAATTATAGATAACATTCTTGGAAATCGCAGAAATATCCACTGCATCCTGTTAAATGTAAGAGATAAGAGGGTGAAATGATTGAGGATGAGGAATTTTTTGACAGTTCACACAAATGTTTAATTAGTTTGATGTAGAATCGTGGTTAAGCTATCGCTTGAATTAGGAAAAAAACATCCTTGGAAACTCCAGACATCCACTTCATCCTGTTAAACGTAAGAGATAAGAGGGCGAAACGATTGAGAATAAGGAATTTTTCTGACAGTTCACACAAATGTTTAGTTAGGCTGATATAGAATCGTGGTTAAGCTATCACTTGAATTATAAAAAAAAAAAAAAACATCCTTGGGAACTCCAAAGAGATATACGAAACGATTGGGAATAAGGATCACACTACGTACATCCAAACACTCATCCCACAGTCGTGTATTTACTGTCTCGTTGCGCAAACATAAAGAACTAAAG
>NC_087152.1:1437500-1442500 GCF_035594125.1 Scylla paramamosain | reverse complement strand
CATGTAAAACATTTTGTCTGTCGCACATGATTTCAAGGTTTTCAAGATAAGGTTTATAAGACGTACAATTAAACAGTGGCACGAAGAGGAAGAAGAAGAAGAAAAACAACAACAAAAACAACAACAACAACAACAACAACAACAACAACAACAACAACAACAACAACAACAGCAAGAAAAATCAAGAACAAGAATAAACACAAGTAGGAAAAGGGCAAAGAAAAAAAGAGCAAGAAGAATGAATAACTCAAACTACAACGTAAATATCACGAATGTTACGTTTGGTAATGTGGGTCAAGCTGCAGGTCTCCCACACTACACAGCCCTCACCGAACACTCAAATTACTACCACCCACGCCACGCCACACTACCACCACCACCACCACTGCCCACAAGCACCACCACCATCACCCACGTCACCGTCACCCACTCACCTTATCCCCACCACGAAATACTCACCTTATCTTATCCCTTAGTGATAAATCAAGAAGTATTTAAAGTAATTCTAGTCATCAGAAAAATATTCATACTCGTATATGTTGCTGCAATCACGAAAATGGTTCAAAATTAACACCAAGAAACAAGAGTTTAGGGAAGCAAAAACCAGTAACAAATGCATGGTACAGAAAAACATTGATACGTGAGTAAAAGTAGAAGAAATAAGAGGAAAGTAACAGAAAGAATGAGTCAAGTGCATGGACGAGGGTGGAGACCGAGCAGGGGGGGGGGGGGATGAGAGATAGGGAAGTGAAATGTCTTAAGGGGACAGAAGAGAAAATGCAAATGGGCAAGGTAGGAAGGAAAGGAAAGGGTCTTGTTACGAGAGGGAATGACCCTTGGGTGAGAGAGAGAGAGAGAGAGAAGAGAGAGAGAGAGGAGAGAGAGGAGAGAGAGAGAGAGAGAGAGAGAGAGAGAGAGAATCATATTCGCCATATCTAAATGCCGCCTGTACATAAATCAGTGCCGTGCATACCACTTGCGAACAGTAATCACGACGGCCAGCGTGCACACGACACCCACAGCAGCGAGAGGACCTGAGGGTTACGTAAGGCAGTGGAGTACAACCCAAGGAAAACGACAAGAGACAAACACTTACGAAACAGTCATGATGAAAACACAACACTGAATAGATAAAGCTGAGTTCATGATACACTAGCGCCTTACTATGTATACAAAAATGGCCATTAGGTAGAAAAAATTGTCCAAATGAGCAAAGGTGGCAGTGAGGGAGGGGAGGAAGGGAGGGAGCGACCGGATCCAGTTGTTGATGGATGCAAGTGTCAGGTCTGGCGACGACGCGCCTGGCAGGGTGGCTCGTCGCGACCCTGTGCCACCTAAAACGGCGGTCGCAGTACGACAACCCACCAGTCCCCCCAGACCGCGACCCCGCTGCTGCCACGCTGGTCGCTGACGACAACACGAGTCACCGACACAGCGCTACCATGGACCAGCAGGACAAGACAGGGCAACGGTAGGGGTGTGGTAGGGATTTAGGAAAGAAAAAAAAAAAAGAAAGCACATAATGATGACGAATAGCAGAGACGAGAAGAAAAAGAACAACAATAACAACAATAATAATAATAATAATAATAATAATAATAATAATAATAATAATAATAATAATAATATTAATAATAACAACAACAACAATAATAATAATAACAACAATAGTAAGTATAGTCCAGAGGTCCTTAAATGACTTGGTTTATCATTACTACAATACGCTAAAACTCTTTCCTGTGACATACTGACCAAAAATTATTAAGACCACAGCAGTCATCAGAGAGAGAGAGAGAGAGAGAGAGAGAGAGAGAGAGAGGAGAGAGAGAGAGAGAGAGAGAGAAGGATGGAGGGGGTGGTGGTACGGTGTAGCTGGTCGACCACTGCCTCGCCAAATACGGCATAATTTTCACCCTCCCCGAGTAACTCCCCAACTCAGCATTCCTCCCGTGCTTCCCCTCCTCCCCATCCCTGAGTTACGTGATGCAGGGAACACGTGCTGGCAGACTACTGGGAACAGCGGGGGGATCGTGCGTCACACACACACACACACACACACACACACACACACACACACACACACACACACACACACACACGAAATGGGGACTCTGGGACAAGCCACAACAAAGGGTGACGTTCATGAAAAGATGATGTCTCTATATATTTCGAAGCGTCTTTTCAGGAGAGGAAGAGAGATGGATAAGAGGGAATATCTTCATGTGGCCTCTATTGACTCAGAGTGCAAAGTGTGTTTTTCCACCCGAGTCAAGCAACAAAACTCATTTTGTTCTGCCCTGATAAGATTACATTGCAAGTCACACTAAGTATACCACATTCATATAGCGCTTTGCTCACGTAAAACATCATCATCATCATCATCATCATCAGCGTTATCATCATCAATCTAGTCTCTAAAGTAAGAGAAGTAGGACAGTTAAGGTCAAGGATGATAGTGAAGTGACACAAAAAAAAATCAAGATAGAAAAGAACGCAGCTAAAGAAAAGCATCAACAGCAACAACAACAACAACAACGACAACAACAACAACAACGACAACAACAACAACAACAACAACAACAACAAGTACTCCACATTAAGATGCTGAGAATATGATACCGAAAAAAAAAAGACTAAATAAAAAAAGAATCCATGGAATAAAACAGCCCAGCACGGCCGCTACCTGTCTCCAGCAGGTATCCAGTGTCCGCGGGATCCAGTATCAGGGAATAGCATCATATCATCACGTGAGCTTAGGATAGGTCACGTGAGTTGCTTTTCTTATACACTCGACGCAGGGAGGCCTAAGACTACAGGTCAACTCAAAGACAGGCCTATGAAAAGAAAGGAAATTAATATAATAAACAGGAGAGGAATGTTTGTTTATCTTCCTGTTGTGTCTTCAGCACAGTGAAGGGTAACCTCTGTGAGGGCACGTATGGTGCTTCAGTCTAATGAAGGAAGAAAGAAAAGCTCGCAAATGACCATTACTCATAATTAGGTTCTAGGTACGTGACTCTATCATTCTTCCCTTCCAAGACACAATGGAACAACAAATGAAAAAACAAACATCAGCAACCTTTTTGACTCTTGGGAGACTTTGATACCTCGACTAGTGTTTAAAAAAACTAGTCTGTGATATAAGATAAGAGATCTAGGGGAAACATAATCAGCACAGAAAAGAACGCCACTTTACAGAAAGATTTTCAAGGAACAAAACTGAACTAGAAGCGTCCTAGACTCTATTACATTTTCCCATACGTACGTTTTCCTCCTCCTGACCTAAGTTTATTTATATTTTTTTTCTCTTGAAATGTACGAGCGACACGTCCTCCTCCTCATTGAGTAAACACCCTTTGAGGTCAGCTGTGTTTTATCTGGCTGACGTGACTTTCACGTGTCCGCCTCCTTTTGGTGGATCAACAAAACTCTTATCTGTTCGTCCTTTTATTTACGTATAAGCGATGACCGTCTTTCTTCCTTTATACACGTATGCTTTTGCCTCTCTATTTGTCACGTGCCTTTCACCGTCTATCTGCTTGCCTGTCCGTCTGTCTGTCTGTCTCTTTACATCTCTCGCTATATACTATACTATCTTTCTCTCTAGCTGTAAACTATACTCGTAATTTGTACACATTTTGGAATACTTTATGAAACAAGAATAATGAATGCTGATGGAAAAATTACTCTCTCTCTCTCTCTCTCTCTCTCTCTCTCTCTCTCTCTCTCTCTCTCTCTCTCTCTCTCTCTCTCATCTCTCTCTCTCTCTCTCTCTCTCTCTCTCTCTCTCTCTCTCTCTCGTGTTGTCAGGAGTGGCTGTAGGAAGGATGGCACTCTCCCTTCCCTCTGCCCCGTACAAGTGTGTGACGTCACAGAGCCGCCCTTCTTACACTGCTTTGCGAGAAACCCCACGTCACTTTCCCCTTCATATCACCGTACCCTGCTCTCCTTCCTCCCTCGTCCCTCCTCCCACGTTTCCTACACCTGCCACTTGACTCTTTACAATCTTATCCTTCTTCTTCATGACCTGACTTGCCCTCCTTAACAACCTCTCTTCTCCTTTTATCTTGAGATGTTTTTTCTTTCTCATCTCCTCTTCTTCCTTTTCCTCCTTCCCCCTCACTTTTATGTCTTTCCTTCTCCATGGCCTAATCTCCCTTTCTCTATATCCCTCTCTTTTACTTCCTTCCTCTTCCTCTCTTCACCCTTTCACCAGTCCTCCCTTTGTGTACGCGTCTTCTATCATAACTACCATCGTCACCACCACTACCAAAACAAACCGATGTATTGTGTTTAGCCTTGAAGGTGTTGATTGCATTGGTGAGGGAAGGGAGACGTAGGAGAAACGGAAAGATTGAGGAACAGAAAGAAGTGGAAGAAATGAGGAATTAGTAAATGAAGTAAAAAGGGAACTTGAATAAGAAAAGTATGAAATGAAGATATAGTTGATGTATAAGGAAGAACGAAAGAAAAGATAGAGAAGAGATACAAGAAATGAGAAAGGGAAGAAAATGAAGATGAGCTGATGAGTCAGAGAAGGGGAAAGAAAAGGAAAGGAGAAAGTGTGAAGGGAAGAAAGATGGTGTGAAGAGATATATCGCAAAGAAGAATAAAAAGAAATAAAGCGAAAAAGAAAACGAAGATTTATCAATTGATGAATGTGAGAAAGTGAAGGAACAGAGGGAAAGAGTTTGAAGGAAACACAGATGGATGAGGATGAAGAGATGCAAGAGAATGAGGAGTAACAGAAATACGAATGGGAAAAGAATGATAATTTGCAGTTAGCGAGGAAAGTGAGATGAGGAAAATAAATAAAAAAAATAATAAATAAATAAAAAAAAAAGTGGAGGTAGGAGAGATAGAAGGATATGAAATTGGAGGAAAAAGACGATTATAGATGAGAGATGGATTGGATATAGATAAGCAATGTGAAGAAGCAATGGATGAGTGAAGGATGAGTAAGGGAGGAATGAGGAATGAGGGTGAACGAGTGAACCAGA
>NC_087152.1:1415000-1435000 GCF_035594125.1 Scylla paramamosain | reverse complement strand
GCTGAAACACACACACACACACACACACACACACACACACACACACACACACACACACACACACACACATACAAACACACACACACACACACACACACACACACACACACACACACACACACACACACACACACACACACACACACTACAAAATACAGGACCCCCTGTTCATTATTTCCTTTCATATTTGAGTCCTCTAGCATCATTCTCTCAGCAAACAAAAGCTTTCATGGTCTCGTCCTTTTAACACCTCGCATCCGGCCCACCCTGTCCTGCTTGTCTCCTGCCCACTCCCCGGGTAGCACCTCACCACGGAGCATCACAGTGCAGCAGGGCGTGAAGGAGTTGAATGCGGTGTTGCTGAGCGAGAAGGAATGGCAGGGACTGTCTTGTCTCATGAAGGAGGACGGGAAGATAGCAAGCAGTGAAAGAAAGACGTGGGAATGGGGACGGAGGGACGGAGCGAGGAAAGGAGGAGGGACGGATAAAACAGAGAGAGAGAGGGGAGAGAGGAATGGTGAAAAGGAAAGATGCATAGTGATAGAAATGTGAGAGTTGAGGGAGAAACAATTAGTGTTTTTGTAGAATAAAGTCCGAATTCCGTAAACGTGTAAGTGGTTGAGTAATAGAGGCACTAAATGATGTGTAAAAGTTTCAGTTCCGCTCACACACACACACACACACACACACACACACACACACACACACACACACACACACACACACACACACACACATAGCAAGTCATTCAGTCAAAAGAAGGGAACGAGCAGCTCCACTTCCTATCCAGGTTGGAGGAATTAGATGAAATTCGCCTAGAGATGAATGCAAGGTAAACGGCGACTGTGCTTTCCCTCGTCCTCATCCTCCTACGTCCCCTCCCCTTGCTCCTTCCGTTTCCTGGTACTCTCACCAAAACATATCAGTCAAACGCTTTATCTCACGATTCGTAACTTTCATAATCTTTTATCTTTCTCCTTTACCTGTTAAAAGTCAGTGACAAGTTTCAGAGATTAAAAGAGGTATTGATATGAAGATGGTGACGAGATAACTGTGGGAGAGGAGAGGGAATAATTAGGGTAAGGGGGGAGAGGGGCAGTGGTAGTGAGGATATGGTACCGTAGATGGGAAGAAAATGATAGAGGGAGGCAAGGTGTGGTGGAGACGACCACGCAGGTGTCAGAATAAGAACACGTCCCGGCAGGAGGATGTCCTCGTGGGGTGTAGAGAAAGGTGTCAAGGCTGAGCTGATGACAGTGTGTGTGTGTGTGTGTGTGTGTGTGTGTGTGTGTGTGTGTGTGTGTGTGTGTGATTGCCTGTACTGAAGAGAGACCTTACATATCATTTACAGAGGAGACGATGAAGGTCAGACAAAGTGTAACATTATTTAAAGCGAGATTATTACGTAACAGGATGACGTTAAGTTAATAGATAAGAGCGCCCTGCCTGCCTGTTGTAGGTGCCCAGCTCTTTGAAAATACAGAACAATGAAGAAAGTCACCTGAACGATGGAATACCAATGATGCACCTTAATTGGAGAAAAAATGATGAAAGAGAAAGCACAAGAACAGTAATAATAATAATAATAATAATAATAATAATAATAATAATAATAATAATAATAGTAATAATAATAATAATAATAGTTATAATTCTTATTATCTTAATTTAAGTCATATTATGAATCTAGTAAAGTTGCGAACAACGAAGAGAGCAAAACAAAACATTGACAGGTTGACAGTAACACCGGCTGAAAGGAAACAGGCGACAAATGCTCACTCACATCATGCTCTCGACACGCGCTCCCACTCCCGCGTCGATCTCCACCTTTTCCTGGGGCGCGCTGTCCACGATCTGATTGGCCTGCTGGTGCTGCTGGCCCAACATGCCGCGGTACATATTGTACACCAGTTTGCGCACCTGAGGGTCATTAGGGTCTACCTTTGCGCCGCCACCCGCGCCGTTGCTGGCTATGCGAATGTTTCTGTTGGCGGTGCCGTTCATGGCGGGACGACCGTTTGGGTTGGCCATGCTGATCAGTGAGTCCGGCGAAGAAGTTTTGTAGCGAGGAATAATGTGTGCCCGATCTTTCAAGGATGACCACAGCCTTCTCAGATCAAATATCACAACTTTTCATGAAAAACTTGTCAAGCTTTTTCTTCTTTTCGTCCTTCCTGGAGATTAGTGAAGAGAAACACTTATGTAGTTAGTGAAGCCTCAGATGGAACTGGCCGCGTGGAGAAGTTTGAACAATGCAAACCAACTGACTAGAGCAGAGCGGGACGGGACGCAGCGGAGGCCACCTACTCACGCGTCGTCGCCGAGCACACGACTGACGGGCCCAGGCTCCCAGCAGACGGGGAGCTCCCGCCCTCCAGCCTCGCCCCCTTCCCTTCTCCTGCACTCCTCTCTCCCTCTGGCGCCTATCTTAACTTTGTAGTCTTCTTTTTATTCCTTTTATCAATTCTGCTAAAAGATAATCAATATTTTATCTGCGTCTGTCCAACCTTGCACTGCACAGGTGACTCAGCGCAGACAAGGATAAAATCATTGGATTCAGTTACACTAGGGACGTTGGTCTCGCCGGGCACTTAAAGAATGAACTGGCAACAGCAGAGACTTCGATGCTAGACGGCGCCTGACGACACCGCGCTGCCCAACCTGCCCTCCTGTCTGATAATTCACACACACACACACACACACACACACACACACCAAGAATTTGATGCACACAACAGAGGAAAAAATACGCTTACTTTCTCTCTCTCTCTCTCTCTCTCTCTCTCTCTCTCTCTCTCTCTCTCTCTCTCTCTCTCTCACACACACACACACACACATTATCAGTTACTGTACATAAATACATTAATCTTCGTTTGGCGTGAAAGAGACAGTCAGCTGTCCAAGCAACACCGCTTATAGCAACACCACGCCATAATTACTCCCACCATCTCCATTATCACCACCACCACCACCAACAACAACAAGGACAAGTACAACATAAACAACAAGATCCTCACCATTACCATCATCATCATTATCATCACGAACATCAACACCAACAGCATCAGACAGCCATCACCATACACGCGTCACTTCAGCATAACAAAACCCTGTAGTGAATCCAACACACACACACACACACACACACACACACACACACACACACACACAGGGGTGACAAGAGCCCTAATGGCATGCTGGGAAGGGCGACCTGCAGGGCCTCGGCGCGAATAAGGGAGCGCGGCTGGTTGGTGGGGACGCTCAGGGAATTCATAACAGCGGCATGACGTAATCCCTCGGAACGGAACTGCCTCTACTCGCCGCTCTCCTGTAATCAGAGGAGAGCCACGTGCACGCCCACACACGTGAACGAGGAGCTTATCGTCACCTACAGATGGTAACAGGAACATAAATAAACACAGAGAAAGGAAAGAACAGATAGACGGAGGTGAGTAAGAAGAGATACGAGAGAAACAGAGAAAGTCAAAGGCAGGAGCATGAGTCACCAAACGTCGACGCTTCCCGCCAATCTGACGTCACCGCCCGGTCTGGTCAGTTCAACACCCACGCCTCTATGACCGCCCACTCCCTCCATCTCCCTCCCACCCTGCCCCCTCCCTCAAAGGTTCTCCCCGTGAACACTCCCACCTTCTTTTTTTTCTCGTCCGCACCCCCTTCCTGCCCCACCCAACTCGTCCTCACTGGTCCTTCCGGCCGCTTACCTTACTGAACATCCATCACTGTAACATACATAACTCAGATTCACAAAAACACTGATTCTTTGCCCTTTCATCAGGGCAGGGCAGTGCAGGCCAGTGTTGCCTTGAAGCTGCTTCAGAGGCGTGGTAACCCTAGGTGTGATGGGCGTGGCGCAGAAAAACAAGGAACACAATCATGAGTAACAGAAATGGAAGACAAAGAATGTACTCGCCTGAAGTAGCTCTGGTAGTAGGCCTCGTAGTAGGCGGCGTAGTATTCATTCAGGAGGCGAGTGTAGTCGATGGGATCCAGTTCATATTGGCTGGGATCTTCCAGGTACGCCTCCCCGCCCTCCCCTGCGGCGTAGGTGTGGCGCCGCTGGTCCTCCGAGGGCCTGGGAAGCACATTATGCAATATATATATATATATATATATATATATATATATATATATATATATATATATATATATATATATATATATATATATGTGTGTGTGTGTGTGTGTGTGTGTGTGTGTGTGTGTGTGTGTGTGTGTGTGTGTGTGTTGATGTATATTACTCAATCAATAATCTACCGGAACGAGGAATTTATAATGTTTCTGATTCAGGGAGAAATGCTGCAGCCGATGCTCTCCATAGAGTTTCAATTCAGTTCAATTCTAGGTAACCAAAGAACTTTCCAGAACATCAATTAAATGCTTAGTATTCTTAGTACATAATGAAAGACTAAATAATCGTCTGATTCTTTTGTAGGTGTACTCGTACAGTATATATGAGAAGACGGGAAGCAAAATCTCTCAAATTAAAATGTCTCGTGAAATTCTATCCTTGGGTCGTAAGGGTACCCTCCACGCCACGTCTGGGCGACCAGCAGCCAGGCTTCGAGTGTGTTGTGGATCACCTGTCTGGAGCCACTCGCCTTGTTATCTTTCCTTAACTTATCATTCCCCGTTCACACACTATGAGCGCTGATTAGCCTCTGCCGTAACTAGCAAAGGAAAAAAAAAAATAGGAATGATATCAAGGAACAAGGAGACTCATGCGTTTTCTCCACACAAACACAAACACAAACACATAAAAAGAAAAGTTACCGTCGTCTGGACTGGAACCCGCTATTCTGGTAGTGACGCATCCCTGTGTGTAGTAAATAACCAGTCTGTGCACACCAAGACATACACAAGCAAACCAGTCCACAGCACCTCACAGGCAATGAAAACGGGGTAAAAAACACAAGAAAAAACTACGTCGAAAAAAAAAAAATAATAATAAATAAATAAATAAATAAATAAAAACACACACACAAGAAAAGAACTTCATGACTCTAAGAAATACTAATTAGCGTGCTGAGTTAGTACTGTACAAAACAAACGTAAACAAAGTAACACAACGACACACACACACACACACACACACACACACACACACACACACACACTGAATGAAGAGATACACTGAACTTTAAAGTACCTTGCAAGAACAGTAATCGAACACTGGGTCTTGATAGCACGTGCAGTGCCAATGCTTAGTCACCATTTATTGCTCTTGTTGTAAATTGTGACCTCATCATCATTATCATCATCATCATCATCATTATTATCAACATCATCATCACATTCATCCTCATCACCATTTATGTCAGTCTCTACTGAAGATTGTACAAGTCAGTGGCGGCGGCATTAGTGAGGGATGAGGTTGACGGGACCCTGCTGAGTGTTGACTGAGCCAAGCACATCGAAGTTCCTGCCCTGTTTACCGCATCCCTCCTACGGCGCCACCCACCGCCCACCGGAGTCCCCACAGCGGAGGGCGGCGGGTGGTGCAGCGGCCTCCCAGTGGTAATGATGGCAAGGGAGAGTAAAACAGTAAAAAAAGCAGCGTGAGGCAGTAGATCTGTTGCACCTCAGCGAACGACGGACGGACGGACGGACAGACACCAGACGAGTGGATTCAAGGTTAAAAGACCAAATACAACTATGAAGCGGCGTGTACACTGCGCTGGCTGACCCTGGTTGGCAAATGTGGGGGAGGGAGGAAGAAAGGGTGAGGGTTTTGTTTTGCTTTATGTAATGAAGAGAGGCTCGCCAAGCCCTCGAGTGTGCGTGAACGTATCTGTTGCTGACTGTCTGCTCCAAGGTGGCAGAATATTAAGTCCAAGATAAAACAGAATCTTACAAAAACATTGTGTGTGTGTGTGTGTGTGTGAGCGGATTTTTCCAAATAACGAAAGAATAAAAACTTGAGATAATGGTCGGCACCTGCATTAATTAATTCAGAGAGAGAGAGAGAGAGAGAGAGAGAGAGAGAGAGAGAGAGAGAGAGAGAGAGAGAGAGAGCACCCATTGGGAAAATATTTCAGCTCAAGGCTATGAATGCAGAGTGCGGGAGGGAAGACCCGCTGTCTAGGGAGGCGTGTTCACCTGAGGACATTTCCGTTCCCTGCCCCAGCCACTTCAAGGCGGGGCGAAGAAAATTCATTAGAGAAATTCCACAAACCAATTAAGGTGCGGTATGTGAAGGTGTGTTGCTTGAGAAATGGACTGACTTCGAAAATATGTATCACGCTGTGAATGTGAGGGACAAAGGCAATTCCCAGGAAGAGGTGAAGACTAAGAGCAGCTGATGGAGGCAGCGGTATTCCAGTATGACTCCGCTCTCCCTGAACTTCCCTCGAGTAAAGAGATAGGCCTACTGTAGAGGTGGTAGTGGTGATGGTGGTGGTGGTGTGGATGAGGATCTTGGTGGAAGAAGTTGGGGTGTGGAGGAAGGTAAGGTGGCAACCAGTCCAGGTCAGTGTGAGGCGGGTTAGTGGTGGAGGTGGTGGTGGTGGTGCGAGGCATGCCACACCAACTTACAGTTCCCCCTCCGAGACGTAACCAGGGCTCTCCTCCGCCGGGAGCGAGCTTCGGGAGGCAGAGCAGGTCAGTGAACATCTTGTTAATGCAGGACAGTCGTGCATCCTAACACTGCTCGCGGAATTACGACGGAAGTATATGCATGACACAACACAAAGTAGATCATTATTAACAAGCATACATAAAGACACTAACTTGCTGAGCATATTAGTGTGTGGCAATTTTCTTTCCTTCACCTCATTCTCACCAACATTTATGCGTAATTGGTTTTCTTTTCCTAATGTTATTTTCCCAGTAACTGAATCATCACACATCATACACTTATCACTGCATTTCCTGTGACCTCGTCCGATTCCTCGCACCGGGTCACAGACAAAGCCCCTTCCTACGCGTGACAGGCATGGCATCACAGACAAAACCTAATTCAAGAAAATGGGAAAAGAAAAAACTCACGTATATTTCAGGTTTTGTTCATTTGTTTCATGACTGTAACGAATACGGAAGAGCTCCTATGCAAGAGGATCATCAACACTGTCATTTGGGCCTCTCTGATGTAGCAGATGACTTTCACTGAACAATCCCTAAACCTCAGTTCGAATCAGGGAAAAACAGTTTACCCAGGTGTTCATCCTCCGTTGCAAAAAATAAAGCAAGTGAATAAATTTTTGTGTATTAACTCTGTGACAATGAAACCAGCCAAGAACTTAAAAGAATATTCATAATGATAACACTTAATTGCTGCTCCCACCAAAAAGTACAAATGTGCATGCCGCAGTGTGCCTGTTGCCATGTGCCGCGGTGAGGTGTGCATGCTCATTATTTCCTCAGGTTACGTCTTGCCTGGAAGATTACTAGCTGATGAAATCTTGCTCATAAATTCCGAACTCATCTTATACTCCTTGCCTCGCCCGTCCCCGCCCTACTTCCTCCACTCCTCCCTGTCAATTCGCTCTTTCGCCCACTCCCAGTTTCACTTACTCCTTACATCACTCACTCTCCGCCTCGCCCACTCACTGCCTCGCCCAGGAATCCCGATCCCACCAACTCCTTGTCTGGCTCGACCCTAACCCAGACCCTCCCGCCCGTCACCCCGCTCCACCCAAGGAAGAGACCTACCGGGTGGCTTGCGGGCGTGAGAGAGTCTCCTCACTCGTGGCGTGCCTCAACCTGGCGCGGGTCCTGCTTGAAGGCAGAGGCGGTTTCGAGGATACCTGTTCATGGAGAAAGGTTTAGGTCACCACCTCTTCCTTACCCACCCCGGCAACACTGAACTATTGACTGAACCTTCTCAGGGAAAAATCTTTTACATCTTAAGTAAAATAAATATTGCATAAAATAATGAACGCATATGTAAGAGAGAGAGAGAGAGAGAGAGAGAGAGAGAGAGAGAGAGAGAGAGAGAGAGAGAGAGAGAGAGAGAGAGAGAGAGAGAGAGAGAGAGAGAGTAGATTAAATGAGGAGAAAAGACAGGATGAGGAGTACAATCAGAGCAGATACTAGCCTGCTGCAGGTCTCCGAGGCTACTAGAGAGACAATGAGGCAATGACCACGCCCCGCCTGTCTCCCTGGTGGTCTCCGTCAGCGCCACGGCCCCAGCCTCTGCTCCTGCCACGGCCGCAGCCGCTACCGCCGACGGCCCACCACTCAGGTTGCCCGTGGACTTGGACAGTTTGCCTTGTGGCTTATCGATGGGTCGGAACCCGAACTCCATGGGGTCTGGACTGAACTTTGTCACCGGCAGGGTCTTGGATCGCAGGTCTCCTGTGCTGGAGGAATGACCCCTCACTGACGCGCCCTGATCACCTCTACTCTTTGGTGACTTCTGTTGTTGCTGCGGCACTGAGGGTGGCGGCTGGAGTTGCTGCTGCAGATGCTTTAAGTGAAACACCTGTGAGGGCTGACGATACTGCTCTGAGTCCGACAGAGTGCGCTCGGCAGACCGTCGCCGCCTCTCCCGTTCACTCTGTTTGCGGATTTGTCGCTCCAGGTTACGGATGGACTTCTCCTGTGCGTCATAAAGCTCCTCCTCACTCTGGGCTCGGAGTTCCGTGAATTTCTCCTGAACGGGTGACTCTTCCTCCTCCTCCGGCACGCTGTCCCACTCGGAAGCGTAGTCGTCGGAGTCATAATAATGGGAGCGTTTCTTCTCCTCCAGGTGGCGGCGGTAGTTCTCGTACGCCTCAGCTTCCTGCTTCATCCTCTCCTCTTCCTGCTGCTTCATTTCCTCCATCCGCTTCAGCTCCTCTATCTCCTCTTGCGTCTTGCTCGCCTCCTGCTGACTGCCCGCCACCCTCTCCTGCTGCCCCCAGCGTGCCCTAGCCCCCTGCTGCTGCTGCTGCTGCTGCTGGGTTGCCTCCGCCCTTTGCTCCTGCTGTCTTCGTTCCTCCAACCTCCTGCCTTCGTCTCTGAGGCTTTCTTCCTGCTGTCGTATTATCTCCTGTAACCGCCTCTCTTCTTCCCTTTGCTCTTCCTCTCTTTTCAGCTCTGTTAGCCTCCTTATTGCTTCTCTCTTTTCCTCTTCCTTTCTCTGTTGTTCTTTCCTTTTTTCTTCTTCTTTTCTCTTTTCCTCCATTTTTCTTTTCTCTTCTTCTTTCCTTTTCCTTTCCTCTTCTTTTCTCCTCTCCTCTTCTCTCCTCCTCTCCTCTTCTCTTATCCTTTGTTCTTCTTTTCTCCTTTCTTCCTCTTTCTTCCTTTCTTCCTTTTTTCTTTCTTCCTCTTTCCTCCTTTGTTCTTCTTTTCTCCTTTCTTCCTCCCTCCTTTGTTCTTCCTTTCTTCTTTCTTCTTCTTTCCTTATCTCTTCCTCTTTTCTCCTTTCTTCTTCTCTCCTTCTCTCCTCTTCTCTCCTTCTCTCTTCTATTCTTCTTTCCTCCTCCCTCCTCCTCTCCTCTTCTCTTCTTTCCTCTTCTTTCCTTCTCTCCTCATTTATTCTTCTCTCCTCTTCTTTCCTCATTTCCTCTATTTTCCTTTCTTCCTCCTTTCTTCTTTCTTCTTCAATCCTCATCTGTTCTTCCCTCCATCTCTGTTCCTCAAGTCTCTTCTCTTCTTCTCTCCGCTTTGCTTGTTCTAGTTTTCTTCTGAGTTCCGCAGCTCTCATTTCATCCTCTTTCCTCCTCTCTTCTTTCATTTTCTCTTCCTCTAATCTCTTTTGTTCTTCTTTCTTTCTCTGTTCCTCTAGTTCCTTCTTTCTCTTTTCCTCCTGTTTCCTCTCTTCTCTTCGTCTCATCTCCTCTTGTATCCTCAGCTGGTCTCTTCTGAATTGCTCTTGAATCTTTCTCTTTTCTTCCTGCCTCAGTTTCTCTTCGAATTTCTTCCTCTCCTGCTCAGCAATTCGCTCGATCTGCCTCTTCTGTTCCTCAAGGCCTCTCGACCTGTCCTCCTCCTTCCTCTTTTGTTCTTCTATTTTCTTCCTAGCCTCCTGTTTTTTCTTCTCTGTGTGAGCACGTTGCTCCCTCTTCTTCTGTTCGGTCGTCGCCATCTTCGCCTCTTCCACAAAGGGTGGTTCTCCCTCCTCGCCACTTTCTGCTCGTCTCTTCGCCTTTTCCTCTGCCTTGAGACGCCGAGACTCACGGGAGGCTCTGTTTTGCCCTTCAGAGGAGGACTGACTTCCGGTTCTTCTGGCGGCACTTCTCTTTCTCTTTTCCTCTAACTTTCTTTCTTGCATTTTCCTGATCTCTTCATCACGGAGTCTATTTTCCTCCCTTAGTCTTTCTTCGTCCTTTCTATCTTCGACTGGTTGCACTTCCTTCTTACCATTTTTGTCCATCGCTTGGACAGTTGAAATTTGAAGAGACAATGACGATTCTCTGGTCACCGTTTCCGTCTGTCGTGTCAGACTGACTGGTATTGTCGGCTGGCCCAGCCCAGGGTTCTGTGCCTGTCCGGCTACAGCTCCAGTTTCCTCCTCTGTGCCGGGGACAACAGACTCGTGCGAAACCGGAGACTGAGGTAGAATCGGTATTTGGCGAGAAATGGGTGATTGGAAGGAGGCGGCAGAGTGTTGGGGAACAGGGGACTGTGGGAAAAAGGAGAACTGCCGGGGAATTGGAGAAAGAGGAGAAAACGGAGACTGCCGGGGGACCGATGACTGCCGTGGAACGGGTGACTGGCGGGTTGGGGTCGATTCCCTTCTTTTAGCAATCATCATTAGTTCCTCCAACCGTCGCTTTTCCAAAATGAGCTGCTGAAGCTGTCTTCTCTTTTGCTCTTCAGTCAACAGCTGTGGATCCTGAACCTCCACCGACTCTTCTTTGGGTGTTCCAGAGGCTGGTGGGAGTTGGGAGGAGGACTGGGAGCTCTGTACGGTGTGTGTTGTTTGCCTGTCTTGATAGGTTGTCTGCTGGTAAGTTTGAAAGGTTGACTGACTTACTGAATGCATCTGCGTGCCCTGCTGAAATTGTAGCTGCTGGAGCTTAGAGGACAGGTGATGAGAGTTGAAACTTGGCGACAGTGGCTCTTCCTCCTCCTCCTCCTCCTCCTCCTCACTCTCTTCCTCCAGTGGTTCCGGCTGTGGTGGTATTTGTGTTTTTGGCAGGGGCTTCAAGTGTGGCGACGCCCGCGACCGTGGATGCAACTGTGGCTGTGGAGACTGTAGCTGTGGGCGTGGGGATTGTATCTGTGATTGTTGCTGTGGCTGTGGGCGAGGTGATTGTATTTGTGACTGTTGCTGTGGCTGTAGGCGTGGGGATTGTATCTGTGATTGTTGCTGTGGCTGTGGGCGCGGGGATTGTATCTGTGACTGTTGTTGTGGCTGGTGCTGTGGCTGTGGTCGAGGGGATTGTATCTGTGGCTGTTGTTGTGGGTGTTGCTGTGGCTGTGGGCGCGGTGATTGTATTTGTGGCTGTTGTTGTGGCTGTGGGCGTGGGGATTGTATCTGGGACTGTTGTTGTGGCTGTTGCTGTGGCTGTGGGCGTGGGGATTGTATCTGTGGCTGTTGCTGTGGCTGTGGGCGTGGGGATTGTATCTGTGACTGTTGCTGTGGCTGTGGGCGTGGGGATTGAATCTGTGACTGTTGTTGTGGCTGTGGTCGAGGTGATTGTATCTGTGGCTGTTGCTGTGGCTGTGGACGCGGTGACTGTATCTGTGGCTGTGGCTGAGGCTGTTGCTGTGGCTGCGGAGACTGTAGCTGTGGATTGGGTGACTGTAGTTGTGGCTGCGTTTGCGGTTGTGACTGAGGCTGTGGCTTTAGCTGCGGATGTGGAGATTGTGGGTGTGGGTGTGGGTGTTGGTGTGGCTGTGGCTGTGGCTGTGGGTACGGCGACTGTAGCTGTGGATGTGGCTGTGGTGACTGTGGCTGGAAATAAAGATGTGACTTATGAAGAAGGAAGTGTGGCGGTGAGGTCACATATGCAGGCGGCGAGAACTGGTCTGGTGGACTGGAGTAGGCGGAGGTGAAGGAGGTGGAGGTGGGGGAGGACGGCGCGTGGCTGGGAGAGGACATGTCAGGTGACGATGGAAACTGAGAGGACGGGGAGGCAACCTGTATTGGCGGCGAGACCTGCCTAACGGGTGACTCTGAGAAGCGTGACGGAGACGTAAGCCCCCTAGTGGGAGAACTCAGCTGAAGGGGTGACGGATAGCGGTGGGGTGAATGAGAAGACGAGGCTTGAGAGGGGGAACGGACGCCTCTTGCGCGCGTCTGTCGTTCCTCCACTATTTGTTGCTCTAGCTTCTCCTGATGCGCTAAGTTCTCCTCCACCAAGTGTCTGGAAAGAAATACCTTACGTAAGATGAGCGAAAAATTAGATAAAAATGTGTAGCTGCAGTGACTTCACTCAGGCAGATCTGTGGTCCGCATCGAGAAAATTCACGTTCTTTCTCAAACGCGATATTAACTAATTGCCAAATGTGATTGCAGCAGAAGTATTTAGTGCCGTGAACAGCAGCAGACAGTCCACCAATAAGAAATGCCCACAAGACTTCTCTGCTTGTCATGATCTACGCTGCAAGTCACTGGGACAACGGCAGATCGCGAGGGCCATGGAAGGTCATGTAATACACTGCAGGTCATGAGAGTCAATAGGAGTCACGACATTCACTACAAGTCACAAAGCACACTGCAGGTCATATGGCACACTGCAGGCCACGTAGTACACCGCAGGTCACATGGTGCACTGCAGGTCATATGATGCAATGCAGTTCACATGATACACTGCAAGTCATATGATATACTGCAGGTCATATGGTACACTGAAGGTCACATGGTACACTGCAGGACATATGGTGCACTGCAGATCACATGGTACACTGCAAGTTGTGGGGAACAATGCAGATTAAGACCACTCTAGGTTACACGGTATAGTGGAGGTCACTGGATACACTGGTGGTAAGGGGAGTCAGCAGAGTAGCACGGTACAAACACAGTCAAAAGATGTAGGTGGCGAGGAGTGCCAAAAATTGTCCTCATCTATTGCTGAAAGATTCGTTGAGTGCAGGGAAATAGTATACATGGTGGTGGTGGTGGTGGTGGTGGTGGTGGTGGTGGTGGTGGTGGTGGCGGTGGTGGTGGTGATGGTAGTGGTAGGAGTATTGACACATAAATCTTTAACAACTCGTATCTCAAAATTATCTTCATTACATATACAAACTGCATCTCCTCCCAAAGTTACAAACCAATTTTAATTTTGTTTGTTTTCCTGGAAAGAAAAACTTATAATGCAAAGAACTGTAGTTGAGCAATATATGGGATAAAAAAAAAGTAATATGTGTGAAGAAAGAACAAAAATATATACTTTTCTTACGTATTTTTTATTTGCCAAAAATTTTATAACGCCTTAAGAAAAAAAATGTATGACCATAACATTGCTTAATATATGTCGGAGAATCAAATGCTAAAAGAAAAATTTTGTTATGAAAATCATGAAAATTTTGTTCAAGTTTTTATTCGAAAATTTTGACATTTTCGAAAAAAAAAGAAAAAAAAACTCTACAAGCAAACTCAACAAAAATTTGGGGGGACATTACACGTATGGCCACCTAACGTCTGTAAAAAGTTATAAGCAGATTGGATCAAAAATGGTTTGGGGGGGATTCTGACCTTAAATTAACAGTGCAGCAATCATTAGCAATAGTAAATAGAAACATAAAGTAAATAGTAAAATAAGGATAAGGATAAATAGGAGGGGAAGGAGGGTAGGAGACCAGACAGGCCACGTGCATTCAGCAGGCGGCGGAACTCACCTTGATGAGCCCTTCCTCACTGTGAGCTCCACGCTGTTCCCAGCACCCTTTATGAGATCGTAGGCGTCGAAATGGCAGAGAGAGCGGGCGTCGTGGCCCTCGATCATAATGATGGTGTCGCCCACATCCAAGTGCTGCGCCCCGGGAGTCCCAGGAGTCACCTGCAACCACGCACCATGTTATGCCCACATAGAGCAACGCAACACGAACCCCCCAACACACACAGCTACCTGCGTTCACAGACTAGTCAAGTGAATCAGGTCGTGCCATGTACAGCGAGTGACATGAAACAGCTCGCAGGCCAAGCACACCACCAGGGAGGCCAAGGCAGCCCCTGGACGTTGGTCAAGGCGGTATAAGTTATAAAATACGGCAGGCAGGGCCCGCAGACTCACTCACCCACTAGCGCGGGAGCGCGCGCTCACACACACACACGTTTTATATATATATATATATATATATATATATATATATATATATATATATATATATATATATATATATATATATATATATATATATATATATATATTTCTCCACTTTTGAATAATCCTTTGGCCCTTTGTTACTTAGGGACTGGTTTTGGCCTCTGACCCTTGGCCCTTGGCCAGTAACTCTTACATGAAAAGAAATGAAGAAATAAAAAAAAAAAAAAAACGTAAGCGTGTAATACCTTGCATTATATTGACAATGCTATCCTTCAATATAAAAGTAAAATCTTGTATTATATTACATACTGACTATATATAAATGTTCAAATGTTTAAATGTTTAATTGCACTGCAAGTCATTATTCTCTCCTGAAGATAGGAAGCACAGCATGCGGACACGCGGTAAACTCACAAGAAAAACTGTAAAAAAAAGATAATACAGATGCAGTAGCAAATAGTATGAGATGAGTTAGAACAGGTGATAGAGTGAGTGAGTCAGGGTGCCTTGTCACTGTCATATTCAAATAGACTGAAACATCATAAACAGAAAACTTGAGTATTATTTGAAGAGAGAGAGAGAGAGAGAGAGAGAGAGAGAGAGAGAGAGAGAGAGAGAGAGAGAGAGAGAGAGAGAGAGAGAGAGAGAGAGAGAGAGAGAGAGAGAGAGAGAGAGAGAGAGAGAGAGAGAGAGAGAGAGAGAGAGAGAGAAAAAAAAAAAAAATTGTGTGCGAAAAAAGTTATGAAGGCTCAAGATTATCTAGCGGATGAAAGTCAGGAGTGTGATACCACAGAACCAAACGAGGCATCCAAAAGAGGACTAAGTACACGGCGTCGTTTGGCAAGTGTTAGATAAATCAGACGCTTGAAATAGTGTACGTATATCATAAGAAAACTTCTATTTCAAGGACACAAGCCACGACCTGTACCAAGCTTTCATCTTGCCCCAAGTGTAATATCTTTCTGAAGAAAACAGAGTGCCAAGACTCTTCATAGCAATATGAATAATTACGATAACGTGGCGATAGTGAGGAAGAGCAGAAAATTGAGTGGAATATAAAGTGATATGGGAGGAAATCTTCTTTCCCTCCGCTTCAAAAGAAGCATGGACAACTGGGTTTGGTGCATTGTCACCATAACAAAGTACCGTAATTATATTTATTACATGCAAAGTTTTCCGACAACAACAGCAGCATCATCATCATCATCAACAACAACAACAACAACAATAACAACAAAATCTAAAATAATAACAATAATAATAAACAATATTGATAATAATAGTAGTAGTAGTAGTAATAGTAGTAGTAGTAGTAGTAGTGTAGTAGCAGCAGTAGTAGTAGTAGTAGTAGTAGTAGTAGTAGTAGTAGTAGTAGTAGTAGTAGTAGTAGTAGTAGTAGTAGTAGTAGTAGTAGTAGTAGTTCAAGCAACAACAACAACAGCAGTAGTAGAAATAGAAATAGTATAAACAGTGGTAGTGGTAGTAGTTAGTAGTAGTTAGTAGTAGTAGTAGTAGTAGTAGTAGCAATCATCATCATCCTCCTCATCACTATTAAACTAACATCTATTACCGCAACAACAACAACATTATCATCATTAACATTACTATTATCCTCCTTCCTTCATCTGAAAAAGGAGGATTCAGGACACCACAAGTCTCCGTGTTATTTGTAGGTCGATAGATAAAAGCCTTTGGAATGACAACACTGCTGGCCTCACAACTCCGTCATGAAATTTTACTTTTCAGGATTTTGTTTGATGTTCTATTTTGCTATCACGTCTATTTTATGTTTAGCAGCATTTATTACCATCTTGCCGTATCCGATCCGTACTACATGCTACACTATGTACTATATATAAAATAATTGTCTTTTCCTTCTGTATTTCCATAACGATGATTACCACCTTCAGTTTTAGAGAATGACACACAGGCAAATCGGGCAAGTCACGCGTAGTACATACCCTCGTCGACTGGTAATCCATCACTACGTTAACCAACAGTTTACTTGCTACAGTAAGGACTGTCAAAGTGTGTATTTTTACTTGTGTGAGCAATCGTTCGCTTTTACACAACTCAGCACTTTAATATGTCTTCTTTTTCTATAAACTTTCAGACATTTTTATACTTTTCTCAGTATCTGATGACCTGTGCATTGGGATATCTCGTTTCAGTTTGTCTCTTTTACTTCTCAACTTAACCATGCATAAATTTAGCATAGCACACAGCTTGTCTTCTGCCCACTACTTGCCTACCATTGCCACACACAAGCAGACTGCACGTCTCTAATCGTAGCAAAGTAATTCTATACTTGTTATTCTTTACAGTGAGAAAAAATATGAAGTGTGGATGTCATCAAACACAGGAGCTCAAGAATATAACTATGAACTGCATGTGTTGATAATGAATCTGACACATTAACATATAATTTGTAATGATAAGCATGAAATGAGTGACTGCTCTTGACTTTGATTGCTCCGTATAAAAATCACAATGGTATGGTTTTCTCTTACTGTCGTCACACGCCAGCAGGTCATGTTTCAATCCTACACAGCGACATTGAGGACACACGACTTGAGCATCACGTGCAGCTTCAACCCACGCACGCGCTACCTGGGCACCTCCCACACTGTCGCGCCGCACTGGCCCTTGGGGCTCGGAGGGTTGGCAAGGTAGTACGAGACGCATGCATCACGGCCGCCGCTGTCGTTGGGGTGTAATTGGCGCGAGGGGTTTGCTGCCCTGGTTGGCAACGTAAGAGAAGGAGAGAGGGAGGGAGAGAGGGTCGCCGCCGCTGTGGCAACACCTGGGGACCGAAATAGACGGTGGATTCCTGCCGTGGGTTGGTCACTTACACCAACACTTCCGAGGCCCACTTCCTTCTCCAGCCTCTGCTACTTGGCCGCCCGCCGCTCCGCACACAAACACTTGCCACACTCTGGGCTGCTCACGCTGCCTCCCTCATACAGTACTGAGCCTATTATTTCTTCTGCTGCTGCTGGCAACACAGCACACGCACACACACACACACACACACACACACACACACACACACACACACACATCACAAGCAAGAAACATTTATTTACTGACTGTTTTAGGAGTAGGACAAGTAAGGATAAGTTTGCTTTGTTAGTGTAGAACAGAAATATTGTACTTTTATACAGAGCAATATAATTCTTAAATGTAATACTCAAGATATGAATCAAATATACATAAAAGAACAAATATGCATCATTTAAGAAATAAAGGTTCTATGCTACATACTTTTTTTTTCTAAAATCTGAGCATATAAATTCTTTTTAGTTTCAGTTCACGCACAGACACATTAGACAATCTCCGTCGTTGATTTACAGTGTGTGTGTGTGTGTGTGTGTGTGTGTATGTATTCACACACACACACACACACACACACACACACACACACACACACACACACACACACACACACACACACACACACACAAATCACGGAGTTTAGTTAATGATAATGTAAAAAAAAAAAAAAAATGGATAGCAATCGGGGTGCCAAGGAAGCAGAGTTTTGTAATGGTTGGGTGACACATTATATCAGGAGGGATGGCAACCATCACATGATTTCATGATTTCTTTGAGTCACCGAAGACGGCGACCCTTTACAAGGATGACGAACGAATCATCCGGCAAGTAGCAAAGATATTAGTTTCTTTCCAATGATAAAAAAAAAAAAAAAGTGTGTGGCCCGATTCCATCGATAGCATAGATGGCCGTTAGAGGAAATGTGAATTAGCGTCAACTTCTAAGAGATGATAAGTGACTACCACATGAAAAGAGGCACTAAGTAACCACCACGTGAAGAGAACCTAGTACAATCTATCAAGCTGCCACAGAATACATCACACAGCCAGACATGTTCATCGCTGAGAGGTATGAGGATTGAGACACTCACGACGACCTTGAATGTTCACCAGTCAGCTCCTGGATAACAGTTACGACGCACCATCAAACGCTAGAAGCTCGTAACCTGCAATACGAGACACCGGCTTCCCCAGGCATTCCATCGAGATAGTTACCTTATGTTTTCGGGGCGGGGTGGAGGAGGCGAGGGAGGCGGGTGTAACGAGGGAATCCCGCTATCAGAACGCACAGGTGGGGGAGTGAACGCCCGTCTGGTACTCAGTAATTCGGGTGAAGGTAAGTACAGAGCAAAGGGACGGCCGGCTTCCTGCACTGACGGACTGGTGATCGACTGCTCCTTGCCGGACTGACGGAACGGAACATTACATACACACACACATACACACACACACACACACACACACACACACACACACACACACACACACATACACACACACTACCACCACCACCACCACCTCCTTTGACGTTGGTGGGAGCGAGAGAGAGGAAGGCACTGGCGACGTCTGGGCTGAGATGGGTATTAGGTTGGCGGCGGCAGCGGCGGTGGTGACGGTGACGGCGGTGATGATAGTTATGGTGATGTTGGTAGTGGTGGAGGTGATGAAAATGGATTTATAGATGACGCATTGGGTGGGTGATGGAGGTGACAGTGAGGATAGTAGAGGTGATGGTGGTTATGATGAAGGGATAACGGGTAAATATATTATATGTACTATTGCTTATCCGTGACAGACTCTCTCTCTCTCTCTGTCTCTCAGTGTGTGTGTGTGTGTGTGTGTGTGTGTGTATGTTCGTTACTTCCTGTCTCCCTATAGTCTCTGCCTGTGCGGATGTCCATCCTACTCTCTTTACTATCTCCATGTCTGTTTGTATTTAAGTCTGCCGCTTTCTCTGACACGCTGTTTTCGCCACCCTGTTTATCTTCGTACCCACGGTGCTTTCCTTGTGGCCTAAACTACAAGTGTGTGTGTGTGTGTGTGTGTGTGTGTGTCCATTTTATATACCACACGGTCTGCCAGCTCAACCCGCCTACCTCAATGAGTGTTTGCCTGTGCGCCTGTCTGCTCTCCCGCCCAGCCTGTATGTCTGCCTGTCTCTTTGCCCATCAATTTTTCTCCCTCATAATACGTCACCTCGTAACTATCCCGCCTCTGCCTCCTCTTCCTCTCAGACTCTCCGTCAGCCACAACCTCATCTCTACTAACTCTTCTCCTCACAGCCTTCGCAGTCCTCACTCACCTCGTCATGCCTCGAAGCCGCCACTATAAATCACAACCTCCTCTCCCCCTACGTTCTTTCCTTCCTCTCCTCCTCACCCGCCTCTTTCCTTTCCTCTCTCTGCTCGTCCCTTCGTAAGTCTTTCTTACGTAACTTCAGCGGTCTTCCCAAAACTGCTTTCCTATTCTTCGTCTTGACATTAATAAATAACAGACACAACCTTCCACTCTCAAGGTGAGCCGGTGCCCCGCGAGCTTGAGTCACCCGCCGCCGCACACCCGTCACGCCCACGCCGTGCTACAAAATGCACCGCTTGGCCTCGTCCTTTAAATAACCGTAAACACGATAAATGACTGCTCATCTCCCTCACCTTTTTAGTCCTCTTGCCGGAAACACCTTACACCATACAGATGTACGAGGAATTTGCAGCGTGCAGCATTACCTCTTGTCGAGCACCACGGATGCATATTCTTTATACATTAGATAAATAAGAACAACCTATGTCAGGAGCCATGATGCTGATCAATAAAGAGGACATAGTCTCCTCTAGGATCGAAATGGTGTTATGTTTCCTTGAAAAGTTACCTGAAATTATTTATCAAAATTGCTCTCGAATGTAAAAACAAGAAAAATACGAAATCTGTGAAACAAAGTATATCGCACACTAGCTTTAATAAATCTTGACATAACTATTAGTGACAATGTACTTTTCTAAACTAATTCCAACAG
>NC_087152.1:1362500-1410000 GCF_035594125.1 Scylla paramamosain | reverse complement strand
GAGAGAAAGAGAGAAGAAAAAATAGTGGGATGATTTTATCATTTCCCTCTTGGATTGAGGACTTTCCCCACCACATGTGAATCTAGCTTCCGAGACGCAGGTATTGACACACGAATAAGTTGAATGTGGTGGTGGTGTAACCAAGAAACATTTACAACTCCAAGCTGGATAGAATTTGATAAGGCATGACAACAAGAGTATACTACAACTATGTAAGCAATTGCACAGCCACATCCAGCAACCGCCGCCTCCCCCCCCCGCTCCTCATACACACACTGACCCGTTGGATGGTGATAGGTTTGTGGAAGTCTGCCCCTCCCAGGATGCGGAAACCCCACGGGATGGAGTCGTCGGAGCGCTGGAGGAGGATGTTCAAAAGCTTGGCCATCCCGCCGGCGCTACTTTTAGATTCCTTTTGACAAGGAACTCAAATACTGTCCTCTGCCGCTTCCTCTTCCTCCTCCTCCTCCTCCTCTTGCTGCTGTCCCACTTGTTCCCGTTGATTTAATTTCCTTATTTACACCCAGTAAGACTCTGCCTCCTGACCTCTACTTCGCCTTAGCCAGTGTAGAGGTGAGCGAATCTTGAAAAGTTCGTCAGCTGTTTGGGCCTGAGTGTCGCTGTGTTGCCGCTGATCTGTCAGAGGGCAGAGGCGGGTCTCAGTTCAACACACTTGTTGGAGTACTTTTCTTCACTGAAACATAAAAATATGAACGAATAACAAGGAATGAACACACACAACACACCCGAATGCATTCAGATTTTCCATTGTGACGTTGCACTTTATTTTAACAAACATCCTCACATCACACGCACACTGCACATTGCCCTCAGTGTGCTTCCGCGTGTTGTCACTTGTTGTGTTCAGTTTCTGACACACAAGTATCACCGTTTACACACTTTTCAAGTAGTTCCGCTGCCTCTACGGGAACACCGCGCACCTGAGGCTTAGGGGTCAGTTATCACAGCAGACGGTGGGCTGGTCCTAGTGTCAACACGGGTATAAGATGCTGATGTAAGCCTCCCTAGCGCTAAGTAAGGTGTACCATGGCAGTGTGCCAAAGAGGGGATGCCAGAGTCTTGTGTGTCACTATGATGGGTGTGCGTGCCCGTGCCCGTGTGTGTGAGTGTGTGTGTGTGTGTATTTGTGTGTGTGTGTGTGTGTGTGTGTGTGTGTGTGTGCGCTCTTACCTATTCCTCCCAAACTGCTTATAACAGAATTAAGATAAGTTTGTAATGCCCAGCATCCTAATACGACTTTGTTGCAGGCTGCTTAATTGTCTTTGTGTGTGTGTGTGTGTGTGTGTGTGTGTGTGTGTGTGTGTTCCTCGTATTTCCTACGATAACTAGCTGCATGACCAATAGGTTACTAGAAGTTGCTTTCTTATGTTTTTCTTATCATTTTAGTAAATCTTTCAGTGTTATATATATATATATATATATATATATATATATATATATATATATATATATATATATATATATATATATATATATATATATATATATCAACACACACACACACCCCTTGGTTGCGACAGGAGACGACTTTTATCGAGGGCAGAGATGACTCAGGTCCACCATTAAGGAATTCTTTGAGTCTTGACGCTGCAGGCGGTTACCGGAAGAGTCCGGTAGGAGTCATGAAATCCTGTAGTCAGGAAAACACAGCATTGGACGCGGTGTTAGGCTACATCAGCGATATTTCGGGACTATTGCTGGAGAGTTTGTCACAGGCAGCATAGCGCCTCCGGAGAGGAGGCGAGTGTCAGCTGAGCCCGCTGGGGGTGGGTGCTGTCAGTGACAGGTTGAGGAGACTGCCTACGTACTACTGATGTTCACTGCGCAACATTGCCATGAGCTGAGCTGAGTGGTTTTGAGCAAGAACTAGGAAGACTTGCCAACATGAAAGGGAGGTCACCTGTGGGCGGTGGATATCGTGTGTGACGGGGTGAGGAGGTTTCTACCTCATGTTTACTGTGCTGCTGTGCCACGGGTTGTGTTAGATGGCTGTGGACAAGAGCTGGGATGCCTTGTCAGGGGTGTGTGTCCGGGGTTAAGGAGCTCATTATTAATAGTGTTTTATTGCCATGGTTTGCGTAGCTGATGGCTTTGGACACGCTTTGTCAGGTGTTTGTAATGGGTCCTCCACCCCGCGTGTTTATTCACTCTGACAAAAATATCTAATACGTGTGTGTGTGTGTGTGTGTGTGTGTGTCGACTCTGAAGAATCCTAAGAAATAGGCAACAAGAAACATGAATATCAAAGCCCTGCTGGAATTACAGCAGAACACAACCTTCTCTTACAGAAAGACTGAGACTGGACTCGCTACTACACTATCGAAAATCCAGTTTGTTGCCACTGGCCCTACCCGGTGACCTACTTGCCTGCAGGGTGAACAGCACTCCGGCCATCATGATTAATAGCATGTTTGTTGAACATTCTGGCCAACAGTCAACCGGTCCAGTAGGATTACATCATTTCTGCTGACATTTAGCGGTCGCGATCAGTGCGAGCGCCAAGATGAAAGGCATTTCCCAGCACACCGATTTCTTTTGATAAAACACTTAGGATGGATCCTGAATAAAAAGTGGCGAAAAAAAAAAAAATATTGTGCCAATAGAATATCAAAACTCATACATGCTGTAACTTTCTCAATAAAACAAAACTTGAATAACACTAACCCTTGACAATACAAAAAAAAAAAATAAATAAATAAAACTAAAATAAATAAATAAATAAATAAATAAATAAATGAATAAAATAAAATAAAATAAAATAATAATAATAATAATAATTAAGCACACAAACCAAAACTAAAAGCTCAATTCATAGCATGTCAAGTTAAGTTCTTATAAATACTTTTCTTTCGGCAACGATAGCTACCAAGGATCCATCGCCTTTCCGTTCCCTTCCTTTACGAAGGACGGGTCCCAGTGTCCTTCGCGGAGGAACGGGATTCATCTCTCTCTTGGAACCTTAAAAGGTGTTAGGGACGCAGTGTTGCCTTACATTATTGTGTGTGTGTGTGTGTGTGTGTGTGTGTGTGTGTGTGTGTTCCGCCAAACACATAATTTCCTTTGACGTTTCTTAAATTTTTACACGTTGTCAATCAACACTTCACCTCACGTGATATGCAGACTTGGAGAGTTTCACTTTCACGCGCAGATTTTCTCAGCCCCTAAACTCACCACGAAAATAATACTAATAAATATAGATAAATAAATAAGTAAATAATAAATTACACGCCAGATAACAGAGCGCTAATGCACGTTATACTGCAACGGCGACGAGCTGGAGACATGAAGGCGCTAGCAACAGACATGTGCGGGGATGGAACTCACAACTCGGTTACGAGGCTAGCACCTTACCACAGAGCCATCCAACCCATCGTCCAATATATAAAGTATTTTTGTTAAATTGAAAACTACAAATACATCATGGTCATACTAAATTACAGTGATTTCACTTTCTATTTATTTGTAGACACTTCATATTATTGTTGCCAACAGAAATCTACCGTGTTTCACTTTTCCTCCTTGTCAAAATCAGTTATGTCTTGGTTCTCAAAGGCGTTTCGCTTTCATAACAATTTTCGTGCCCTACAAAACCTGCCCCGCCTGCACTACACATACACGCACACACACACACACACACAAGTACGGCAGCCTCGACGAGCTGCTTTCCTGCCCACTGTTCACCCGTAGACTGTCACTCGCCAACCCTCCACTACCCAGTGCCTCACGCCAACATACACACACACGCACATACTCTGGCACCCAACATACCATCTCGCTACTCACCCAAGCAAGAACTTTGTGGCAATATCTATAATACATACATACATACATACATAGTACACACACACACACACACACACTGCATATATTCATCTATATATCTATGTACCTCATAATTGTCTACCGCAACAGAATAATTTCTTAATTTTCAAGATTCTCTCCACTATACATCCAACCACACCCTTGATTTGCCCTGTACACCGTGATGTAGCATTAGCTGTAAAATCAGAGCACAAAATCAGTGAAATTCGCAGAATTGTCATGAGTGGAACCATGAGCTTTAGCTTGGACACGTTAAAGGCAAATACATTACTATCTGTGTGCCTGCACCGCTCATGTAAGAAGAACAATGTTTTCAAGCTGTCTTCTTCACTTTAAAGCAATGTGAGGCAGCATAAGATAAAGACAGTGAATTCCCATCACTATGTAGTTGACATGTCTTCCATTGTCTCTCTTACTTTAGTCAAGGGTGTGCACCTGTAAGGAAACAAATAAAACTTCAAAAGCCTCTCTACCAAAGAATTTTACCCATTTGTGAAAAATTTCATATTTTCCATTTCAAATTGAAATTAATGAAATGCACAATGGGCAGAAAAAAAAATTCAAATTTCCATTTCATTTTATGATAACCCCAAAATTTTGGCAATTTCTAAAAGAAAAGGGTTTTTAGATTTCTTTTTGCAAAGAAAACTATCACACAACAAAAAATAACATGTTACTTACCAGATATGCTAATTACAACATAACATGCTTACTTTCTTTTGATCCAAAATAATACAAATCAAGGCAATGAGATATATTTATCCACTGAAAAGCAGATAAAAGTCACTTTAAAAATTTCCACAGAGGAGTATTAATACAAATTTATACTTAAAGCAGACATACAAAAGTAAATTTAAAATTAAAAGTTTATCTCTAAATCAGCTGCTGCTTCTAATCAATCATGTTTCAAACCATATACAAACTAATATAAAGAAGGCAGTTATAATGTTGGGTTGATTTCATCATCATTCATATCATACAAATTTGCTTTCAAGACATCATATCTTCCAATCAAATGTCTGATAATTAGGAACTCTTCAATAAATTTTAATTTACAAGTAAGATCAAAATCAAATTAAAATCACTATCAAATTAAACTTTAAAAAGTTACACAATCCTTGACTTATTACTAGAACCTTTCCAACACTTTATCTCTCTTTCATGGAAGACTATAATTAGAGTATATTCACTCCCAACATTCCTTAAGATAGCACAACACCAAGAAGGGCAATGCAGTGGCTTCAGGTATGTACACTCCTCTTTCTGCTTCCAAAATCCCAAACCAACTATGTATATTGTGTTTTTAATGTCACCCTTGAGATTCTTTAATGGAGCAGATGAGAGGGAAAAACACTTATTTACCACAAAGAAACATTTCCTGTATGCTAGAAATATATAGAAAAATTATACATAGAAATATATAGAAAAATTATACATGAAACTGGAAATTTTTTTAGCTCCATTCAGTAAATCTTTTAGTCACAGTCACTTATTGTCTGTATCAGTCATAGGAGATGAAAACAGTCCTTGGCCTGAGCTACACAGAGATCATCTAGATTGGATCCTAGAGTTTGTGTGGGGTGTTTCCAAAATTTTATGAAATTTAACTTATTCTCTTTATCTTTCAGATAGAAAATGTAGGACACTTGTTTACTCTTGTTTAATTCAATTATTTCCACCCAAGATACATTAGCATTAATGGTAATCAAATGTAGTATCTACCATTTTTCTTACTGACTACCTAAATTTTACAAGGTGCTCAGTTTTCCTGCCAGTATGCATGTTGCTATTGGGAAAAGCCTTGCTCTATAGTCCTGTTCTCCCCATAGTATTATGTAGGTAAAATGGCATAGGAGTGAGACAATAAATTTAGCAATGTTATATGAAGCCAGTCATAATGGGTCAAAGCAATACAGTCCTTGTAAATATTAGGGAAACCATACAGGATTGTAGGTTCATCACCAGCAATCTTGCATGGTCTCCCTTAAATTCATAAGAACTCAGTACCACTTTAACCTGTTATAGCTGTGTGTAACACTGCTTCATTGTATATAGGTAGTTCAACAGATACCTTTATGAGGGGCCATCAGTACTTCCAATATTTGTCCTTGCTATGTCATTTAAAGCAGTTTGATATATGAACTCACTTTCAACATGAGATTAGTCATGTGATAAAAACTAAAATAAACAAAAAAAAAAAAAAAAAATTAAAGGCAAAAATCAAATGAAGTAGTTAAATAAAAGAGAGCCAAGTTAGAAATTTTGGTCCATCTCATACCCCGGTGATAAAATTAACCATAGTCAATGCAACTCAACTATAACCAATGATTTCATGTCTTCCATATGCCTACACTGTAACAGCAAACTTAATATTAAATGCAAACAGGTTTATACTTCCATGTCATACCCCACAGTAAACTTTAAATTCCTTTAACTAAAAAGGAAGCCCAATAAACATTAAACACAACATCCAAATCTCACTATGTGAGACAGTAACACCAGATCATCACCAAACATTTTACCAAACCTGCATGAATCCATGCTTGACATGACTCACAGTTCTGCTTTATGTCACTTACCAGTCATTCCATGAAATACACAGATTCCTTAAAGCAACTAAGCACCATATACATGGCTTCTTGTCACCAACAGTGCTTCCAGATGCCAATATCACTGTTGGGTTTTGTCTATAAACAGAAAAAAAACTACTTTAGAAATATGGAGCACTAAACCTTAAAACAAAGAGTCCATTATTCAGGTATGCATGTAGATGCATATATGCATACACATACATACAATATACATACAATATATATATATATATATATATATATATATATATATATATATATATATATATATATATATATATATATATATATATATATATATATATATATATATATATATCTGTGTGTGTGTGTGTGTGTGTGTGTGTGTACATGTATACATGCAGGCAGGCAAACATCAGTTTATGAATGTTGAAGCTCATAGTTTTTTAAATCATGAATTTTTCTTCATCATGATAAAAAAAAAAAATGCAGAGCCTCCACTTACAAATTAAAATTTTTTACCTTGTAAAAATAAAGTAGCAAAATATAAATTCTATGAATCAACTTTTTGCAGCCTAGTTTTTTATAGATTCTTTGGTAGATTTTTATGATACAGCTGTGCATTTCATTTCAGTCATCATTAACCATACAAAATTGAAGTTTGTGATCATGTACTTCCATGTCAAGGCTACCGACTTCTGCCAATTAAATGGTAACAAGCAAATTTACACTGTCCTTTCCAAAACTTGAAGTGTTTTTTAATGAAATGGGAAATTTCACAATTTTTATGGCATAAAATGTCACAAATGCATGATAAATAGTACCTTTATTTTGTTTTATGGCATTTTAAGTGATTTATTTTCACAAAAATTAATGTAGAAAAAGATATTCCAATTTGCAAATTTTTGATAGCTGTTTTATTATAGAAAGTAATTTTTGTAAATAATTTGCCTGTATACATGTATAAATATCTTCATCCGAGTCAGTTATGCATCGTACATGCATATCTTTAATTCAAAATTAATCAGTATGGTCCTTTATTAGCTAAATCACAGATATTACTTAAGAATAGGAAAATATTAGATATATACAAAATGAACATTTATAAACATCAGTAAAACATACAAACTTTAAAATTTAAAATATCACTTTCTTTATATATTTAACAGTATATTATGAAATTCAAAACATTATGGTTTGTAAAAACTGTAACCACTTCCAGTGGATGACCTGATGAATCACTATTAACACAGTGTAGTGTGTTCTTGTCCAGTACCTCAACACCACAGCCTCCAGGCTCCCTGTAGGGAATGAACACATGGCAAATGATTGTATCAACTGATTAAATAATTTAAGACAACTATGGGGCAAAATATGTACCACAAACAGCAACAAACAACAATTTATGAAGACAACAGCATAGGAAGAAATAAACTTGTCTTAAACAGAAAGTGACTAACACCCACCACTATCCTCATCAATACAATAACCAATCAACTACTATTGTTTTATACACACCACCCTGCTTCTTAACCCACCAGCATGAAGAAGCAAATGCATTATATAGTATCATAGCTAAAATAAGCTTTATAATTTGTACTTATGTAAATAAGGCAATAATAAGATACTCATTTCTAATGATTATGAAATAAAGCTGTAAATAAGAAGCTTATCTATATCTTTTATGATACACTCCCTGTCAGTTGCAAGATGTGTAACATGCCTGGCATTCTCCATACAGCAAGTCTTACAACATGGAGTTAACAAGCAGCACTGTTGCTGGGAGAACTGTGACAAAGAAGGTAAATCACATTTGCATAATTCACTGTTCATAAGTGTCATGGACAGCTTCCTGAGTAAGAGGAACTGGCTATTTTGGGATCAGAGAATTCTACACAAGTAATGGGGATGAAATCTGTTGAATAATATTCCAAGTTCAAATCCCCTAGAAAAACAAGGCTTTTCTACTTGCCTACAGTTTGTAACCTCCTTCACATGCAGAGCAATGAGACATCTTGAATTTCTGAAATTCCCTTATTTTCTTTCTTTCCTCCTTTCAAGTGCCAACATTAATTTTTCATAAGATTCATTTTGATAGCTTTGCTAGTCTCCTTTCCCTAATAGAAATTGGTTCAGACATCTTTAAATTAATGTACTCAGAAACAGTGAAAATACAAAATCTGAATCATGAATATTACCATGATGATATTAATGTATGAAATGCAAATTTATTTTTTCACCATAATTATCATCAGACTTCAAAGAACTCTTGCTGATCATCTTAGACATCAACAATGAAATCATAATAATGCAATTTGGCCTTGGGCATGTGCTTACTAGTGCTATCACTCACTTGGCTTTGGAATGAATTATCTTGGTCTTCTACCGTCATGTCAAATATCATCATGCCACACTTTTAGAACTTTAGATCCTTTTGATGACCCTGACCTTTGACACAAGCTCACACAAACTACTGTTTGTAAATAAAATAAAATAAAATATTTAGCATCATGAAATACAGCAATACATGAAATCTAGAGGATTTTATGCTTTATGCCCTAAATAGTAACAGAGTAAACTAGAAATTAAAGTATTACACTGAAAATTTGTTCAATTTAAAATATTACATCACTTAATGCAAAAACCAATGACTAATTAATAATTAAACACACAACAACAACTCTAAATTATAACATAAAAATGGATCTTACTTTAAATGTTTTGTGGAAAAATGAAAACCAATCAAAAGTGAATGATGATGATGAAGCTCTTTTCAAGTTAGTTGCTTAAGTTTTATCACTGTTCACTGTAGGTTCATTTAAATAAAACATTTACTGTTTGATACTACAGCTAGATTAGATAGATATTTTACGCTGGCAGATTTTTAAAAAATTCAATTTCTCAATGATTTGTTCATATGGTTCACTTATGACAGCATACTGTATACAGCTTGCACCATAGGACACTACAAGACATGATTCAGTAAATATTACTGTGTTCAAACATTCCCCTCTGTATTTCAGTACTATACTATTTTCATATTCCAGGAATCATTATTTCTAGAAAAATACTCCAAAGGCATTTGTACAAAAATAACCACCAACATAAATAAAACATTGAACAGTAAGCGTTTGAACAAGCAGTTTGGAGGGCAAATGAAATGTTATGTAGCAAAAAATCTGAATTCTCATTATCAGCCAACTTCATTAATAGTCTGAGAACACTAAAATCTTTATGCCAGGACTGGAAAACATGAAAACACTATGAACAGTCAATTGTTGGGGAGAAAGTATCATACATTTGTGTTTACAAGATGGTCTAACATATTCCCAAGAAATTCAGATCTGTATAAAATCTTTATGATAATATGATAAAGCCTTCTGTGTCTAATCTTCTACAGCTTCATGAAATTAGTCATACTGTCAACAATGAAGATGAGATACTCTATGAACAAAGAAAAAAGCTGAATTCACATATTCTTTGATTATATTACTTAAAAACTTCACCTGCTCCAAATGCCATATTTCCTGCCATATTGTACACACCTTTTCTTTAAAAAAATGGCTTTTAAAAACCACCCAACACATTTTACTTCTCAGACCCAGGGTCTGTCAGTTATTTTAAGCCATGAAGCAGAAACAAGTGAATACATTCCATATTACTATCATCTCCCTCAAAAAGACAGAGCATATTCAGACTGAACTTATAATTAATGTGTGTTTACTGTGTTTTAGATGCTTATCCACAATCGTGTATACCCCTAACTCCTGACCAGCAAGTCTTAGGTGTTCATTTCTTGATATCAAACCTTGTTTCTGAATATCCCTTATCTAAAATGTTTCTTAGTTTTATTCTAAACACTTGTCTTACAAAATATTGCCAAAAACCTTGTTACTTACAAATTTAAGTAAAATTTAGTTAATCTTATTTATAAAATTACACCCTTGTGGTGCAGTAGGGTTGTCCACAAATCTATCCCTTTCCAACAGGAGCCAAGAGCTAAGAAGTGTGAATGATGTGTGAATGAATGTGTGGTGCTTTGTCTGGGCAAAACAAGTGTGGGACTGCCAGCCTGGTATATAGATAGGTAGGTAAATGACCCTTACCAAATCACAGGTAAGCATTCATAAACCAGTAGAAATCATATGGCAGGAAATATGGGACTCATATTATACACATTTGAATGTTTTGGAAAAGATATAACAAGAAAACAATGGCAGGATTAAATGGCTTCATAAGCCTCATCAAACTCTTTTTCAGGTGATCCATTGAAGAATTCTTCCAGACTATCTTTATCCTTGTCTTTCTTTTTCTTCTTCTTCTTCTTTTCACCTTCTTTTTCCTTTTCTTTATCTTTATCTTTGTTTTTCTTCTTACGCTTTATGACAGATTTATCTTCATCCTGGAAAAATAAGGACATGACAAGAATCATAAATAGGAACATTAAATAGGAACATAAATAGGAAGACAAGAGCACAAAAAATAAATGAAGCTGCATGAAGCCGTCAGGCCTACATGTGACAGTTCTTGTGTGTGTGTGTGTGTGTGTGTGTGTGTGTGTGTGTGTGTGTGTGTGTGTGTGTGTGTGTGTGTGTATATATATATATATATATATTTCAACAGGCGTCCTTAAGACTCAATGAGAACGACTGATTTCAGTAGTAGCCTGTCATGAGTCACACCTTGGAAACCAATACAAGATGATGCTACCAAAATCATTTTTAAACAAAAATTTCAACAAAACTAAATCTCTCTCTCTCTTTTCCCTCACTGTAAATTTAAAGATCCACCTTTTTCAGTTACTGTTGCTTCATCTAACTCCTTACCTTTTCTCTTTTATCCTTATCTTTCCTCTTATGTTTCTTCTTACGCTCGGAAGACTCCACAGGACTGTCACTCCTGGATGTGCTGCCACTGAGAGGATCTGCTTTCTCCAGGATCCGATTGCCTTCAGCTGGTGGACCTGTATTGGAGATGGTTATTGTAAGTCATTCCCTGTGCTCAGGTAACAGCACACAAAATAACTCTAGAAAAATATACATGTGTAATAACAAAATAAAGCAACAAAGCTGACTTAATAATCAGAGAGACTAATAAGTATAAGCATAACATAAACCAACGAACAGTAACATGGCCATAGGCATCAATTCAGTTTTGTTTGGTCATAGAGAGGCATAAACCTTGTTCGCAAACCTCTCCTCCTGTATTATTACCATCACACTGGAGACTATTTGTGATAGCAAAAAGAAGAGCTTTTATACACCTCCCATGCTTTGTTTTTTGTTATATCCAAACAGATTCTATGAAGCTTACACAACATTCAAAATAAGAGGAAATGTTAGCCACATGTCAACTGTAAACCATATAAACATTAAACTTTTACAATTAAGATGTTTCATAATCTTCAAATTGTTCTTGTACAGGCAGACATTCCAAACCAAATCACTGAGAAAACAATGTGAAGTAATCAGGACATACATGAAAATAAAGAAAATTAAATGAACAGTGAGACAGATAAAAATGTTAAAATAGGGAATGACTTAAAACTTCTTTGTGTTTGCTGCTTTCTTCCTGAAAGATGTAAATTAAATGTGTGTGTGTGTGTTTGATGCAATACTTTGTGGGAGTATGGTAAAAAAAAAAAACCTGTTTCCTACAAAGATAACTGCCATGAGAAATCTTTCAAATAAAGATTCATTATTCAAAACAAATAATTTTATGATAATATTGCACTTAGCAGTGGAGGAAAAATAAATCCCTTACCTTCTTCAGGGTCAGAATCCTCCAGTGTAGCTCCCTCAGGCATTATGTTGGAAGTAGAGACATAAGGATTTGCAATAGTGCCCTCATCTGAATTGAGCCAATCATCTAGGTGGTTCCCCTTTTCCTCCTCAGTTTCCCTGACCCCAGTTAGAGTGCTGGAAGGCTTATTTTGTGTTAGGATAAATGAATCTGCTTCAAAGTCAAGGAATGGGCTATGCTGATCCTGCACTTCAGTTACCATGGGATTTGCCTTGCTCTTTGCACTCTTGTTACTAGTTCTTATAATCTCTTCACTATTGGTACTGTTCAAATTCTGTCCTGGAAAAGTGCAGTCAACAAGTTTTTCACTGGTAGTGGAAGTTACTTCCCTACAATCCTCAGACTCATCCTTAATTTCCTCTTCCTCCTCTGCTACAATACCCACTCCTGAACCCATCTGAAGGTCATCTGGATCAAGGTCAACTTGGAAGGCTGATACCATTGGATTTCCATCACATTCATCTTCACTGAAAGTTAAGATGAAATATTATCAAATCACATAAAACACAGTGGATTAAATGTTTTACACAATCATATAAAATTAACTTGTCATGTGATGAGCTAATTACCTGTCTTCTTCAACCAGTACAGGTGATGATTCCTTTACTGAGGATGATACCACATCATTAAGGAAGGACTGGTCAAGTCGTCCACCATCAGGAACAAAGTCATCCACAGACACCGGCTCAATAGAGGCTGCTGCAGCCTCTGGCACTACCAGAAGAAACAAGATATGAATATCATGATCAGACTCCTAATTTTCTATGCTGTGAAATATGATGTCAAGGCAAAAAAGGTCAATATTCTAAGGCAAAATTTACCAGTGCAAGTTTGCATATTAATTCAAACCAAAACTTGTCAATTATTTCATGAAGTCACTTCCACTGTCAAGTATTAACTGGTCTGAGATGGCATAAGGTTCTCTTATCTTAATAAAGAAAAAAAGCAAATGAATAAATGGGTGCTCTTCCCAGCATGAACCTCACTCTTATTACAAACGTGAATGGAACTGCTTTCACCATGTAAAAAAGTATATGGAATCAACAATTACACTTCAACCGTATGCACTCATTTTATGTACTTCATGCAAACTGCAGTGGCAGCATTTCCTACACATTTCATGTTCAACATAAGAGGCATCCCCAAAGAAATCATGTGAAAAAGAAATATATTGCAAAATGTCGCATATGGCTCAAATTTGCAAATGATAATGGACTGTATTGAATGAGTTTTTAGGTTATGTAAGTGATTAGGGTGATGCATTACAGTATGAAATGTTACCTGTGTAAGATTATCTTTAAGATGGTGCCAACTGTGAGTTGCCTGTGTGGTGATGGCAAAATAAAGTACTTATGCAATTCCAACATAAAGGCTACATGCCTCTTCATATTCTGCTTATTCTAACCAGCTCATGAATAGATGAAGTTTACAAGCACTAAATTCATGAATGCATGGATACTGATGTATAGTTTCACACACTAAACTAATACATAAATTACTAACTGAAAATATTTTAATATGAAAAATATGTTTCTTTTATTAAAATAATTCATTAATTTCTGAAAGTCCTGCTATAGACAGTGAACTTCTTAAAACTTGATATTAATGGTTAAGATGTTTGAGTCTAATTTCCCATGTTAATTTACCATCTTTTAGAATTTATCTCTTCAAAAAGTACTTTTAGAGACATTTGTTGATACCAGGCCAGGTCTCTTAGAGGAAATGCACACAACATTCACACATAAGAGGGCAGAAATGCTAGCCTTCTATTTCTATTTGTCCTGTTTGTATCCACCATTATGGGTAGAAGGGCTACAGCATGAAAGAAAACCCCATTTGTCTCTGCCTGAGATTCTAGCCAAGGGCTTCTTTGGATGAACCAAGTACACTACGACACTGGCCCAATGTTAACAATATTAATACTCATATTCAAGACTGATGAAAGGGAAGCATAATACAGGAGAGTTGTTTACCCAAAGCTGTCTCCTTGGGCTGCTCTTGTTCTTTCCCCTTGCTGAATATGCGAGACATGAAGCTTGTCTTTTCTTGGGTCTTCTCTGGGCTCTGTGTGGAAGACTTTGGTGCTTGCGTGCTACTGGTAGGGGTGGTGCTGGTGACACTAGGGGTGGTGGATGTCATAGTTGTGCTAGAAAATAATGACAAAAATTAAGAAATCATATGAGATTTATATAAATTCAAAGTGACAATTATTACAGGGAAACCTAATAATTGCTATTAAAAGTCTCTACAAGGAAAAAGAAAAAGCATGTGTGACTAAACTTGAAATTCTGTAGCTCTCTAATTAACTCATTCACACATATTATTTAACTCCTCAATGAAGAACAACTTAGAAGCATAAATAACTTGAATAATGAATCTGCAAATCCAGTACTAAATAAAAAAGAACCAGAATATTGCAAATCAGCCAGCCTGTGTCAGCCAGGTAGGAACCATAGTCATTTCCTGCTATTGCTTTAATTAAAGCTCTAATGTGAATTGCATCTAATGCAGGCTGATAGCAGAAGTGAACCCCTATGTTAGCAGCAACCTGACTGTACAAGAGAAAGTCAATATCAGGCAGTAACACATAGTATGGGAGATTAGCCAATTATTTTCCAGTCCTCCCTCTCTTCCCCTGATAACAGTTTCCCTCACCTCACTGTTGTTGAAGCACTCATCACAGAGGAGGCCTTAGGAGGCTGTTTGCTGGGAGTGGATGTGCTGGGTGGCTGGCCAGGAGAAGGTGCAGATGAAGGCTGAGAGGTGGGAGCTGCTGATGAAAGGCTTACTGGCATAGATGCTGATTTTGGTACACCTGAAAAGCAAGATCATATTAATATGAACTGAAGGTGAAAGGAGTCCAACACCATACTTTTCTTGATTAAAAAATTCAAAAGTGACTATGCAAGAAATGGAGAGTATATAAAAAGGCTCCCAAAGGGAGTGCATATGGAAATGGTCGTGAAGAGGTGCCCTATGAAATGAGGCAGTCAGCCAGTCTAACTTCATGGTGTGAATTGTACATGCCCTACTCCCCCTTCCTCTTTATGGAATCTAGTTCAGACCCAACAATGCCCAACTATCCTTAACATTCTATTTTGTTGTTATAGCATTCACATATTTACATGAATATGAAGACTTAGTCTGATCAATGATGAATATGCTAAATATCAAAGTGAATTACATATTATATATCACCTTGAGTTAGAATATTTATGGTGCACTCTGGGCCAAAAAATTTACACCTGCATTTATTCTAATAACTTCTGAAAAAAAAGTTGCAAAACTGTCAACAACATCCTCAAGCTCCTTGGTAAACTGTGTCTAATCATGCATACTTCCCTGTACTTATTACTATCTTGCCATGGTTTCACTTACCATTGACTGAGGGACTGACTCTGCCAGCTGCTGCCATCCCTGGGGTCTGTAGCTGTGTGAAGGGCACTGTATTTGTAGGTGCAGCAGCTTGAGCTACAGGACCAAGAGATTCTGCCATCACCCTGCGCCGGTCAGTTAGCTGGTTCAAGAATCTGTAAGGTGATTAATGTTTCAAACATTCTGTTCCTAATAGCAAGATTTTGAGCCAAGTGAATGATACAATAAACATTCTCCTGTAAAACAGAAAGTTATGTTCTTAAATATATTCATCCAGATTAATTTATTTGGGTACAGTATACATGATTTTTTGTGAAATGCAAATTATTGTCTCTACATCTGTTCACTTATTCAGATTCAAACCTATGCAAGTGTACCTGGAAATTCAATGTTAGAAAGAAACAGCAAGTAACTTAACAAGAGCTTGACTCAAACCTGTAAAAATAAAAATGAATAACAAACACACACACACACACACGCACGCACGCACACAAACACACACACACACACACACACACACACACACACACACACACACACACTCACATGTCATAGTCTGCATCATCACTCTCTTGGTAGAGGTCTAGCTCCTGCACTGTGGCCTCAATCTCAGCAGTGTTGGTCTCCAGCTGCCGGAGGAGGGTGACTCGCTGCAGCTGAAGGAATGGGAGATTGAAAAATTTGTGAAGCAGCTTCAGGCCATAACCATTTCGCATTGAGGATTCAGTGTACCGGATGTCTGCAGCTCCTTCAGGCCTGGAAAGAGCACAACCTGAGGTAAAAATTGTTCCACACTTTATGTGGTGAGAATATCCATGGGGTTGAGAGAAGAATGGATCCTGATCATTAGCTGAATACAATGTTATTTATAGATGACAAAGATCCACTACAATCTGGTAGAAGAGCAGAAGCAAAGTTCAATTTCAAAGCACAAAAATCACTGCATCAAAACTGGGCTCAACATATTCCACAGCACATAAGTCTTTAAGGATTTTGTCTCAAACAAGAACAGAGAATTCCAGACTCTGAGGATCTCCACTACTCCAACCTCCTAAATGCCTTACCTCTCCAGACTATCCACAAAGAAGCGCACATCATCCTCTGAGACAACTCTGTGGTGGCCCATGTCACGGTGATTGGCCAGCACCAGCACCGGGATGTGGCTCGGCACATTCACTATCTCTTTCCGCACGTAGTCAAAGGTCCTGCAAAGAACAATTCAGAATAGAGATGTTATACAAAGATGAATATACACGTAAGAGGTATGGATATATTGAATATATTACATAATGATATTAGATAAAATAATACCAAATACTTTTCATGTTATACATTAATGGTATCTTAACACTTAAGTTTAAATATACAGATCCTGCACCATCAATGAAACAAGATTCCTATAAAATTTGTCATCATTCCCAACATTTTACCAGCTTTTGGTCATGTCCAGCATTAGGATGACACCATTGGTGCCTTTGTATACATCAAGGAACTCTGCATCCAGGGCTGGCTCCTCAAACTCCAGGGTGCTATTGTCCAGCTTGAGGCCCTCAATCTTGGAAAATATCATTACCATCAGGCTTTACAGTTTATCTCTTTGTGTGTAAGATAATCTTTGCAAGTCGTGTATAGTTCTCTTCAACCAAATAATTAAGAATATCAATGACATGTTTTAGATTCATGACACTAATAAATATAAGATACAGCTGATATATACCTTTTTCTTCTTCTTCCCCTTGTCAACAACATCCCAGACTTCCACCTTGACAACATCATCTGTGGCCTTGTAGTTCCACTGTATACTGGCCACCTGAGGAGATACATCATCAAGTGCATCTCAGATTATGAAAGTGCAAGAGGAAGAATTAGAAACATTCTTTGAAATGTAACAGCTCACCCCATTCACAAGAACATTGCAATGCAAAACATACCAATCTTCAAAATCAATACAAGGTATCAGAACAAAAAGTTGTGACCAGGTCAATAAATATTTAACAAATATACCAATTGTGATTGACACCTGGCAACTATTGCAAAAAAAAAAAAAAAAAAAAAAAAAAAAAAAAAATCTGTAAATTTAACAAATATTACAAAAAAGTTATATGATACAGAAGAAAATCATGCTTGTATATTGCAAAATCCATGTACACTGCATGCAACACTTGAAAAGACAAATGCTTTACACATTTCAATACATTCATCAGTCAAATAAATACATTATTATAATAAAAAACTGAGATAACATTGGTTACAATCAAGACATTCAATTACAACATAATGTCTTATTTTCTAGGTCCAATACATATATCTTACAGTGATCCAAAGCTTCCTGTGGAGACAGGATCAAATAAAACTGTCCCTATAGACCAGTAATTGCAAACCTGAATCTCCTCTGTTGGGATGTATTCTTCATGGAAGGGCTGACCCTGAAGGCGGCGAAACAGACATGACTTCCCCACATTGCGGTCACCCCTGATCACTATTTTCACTAGTGAAGAAGATGCAAACCAAGTATATTCAAGTAACAAATAATAATGTAACATAAACCAAATCATGTAAATGTAACACATAATTATCTTCTCAAAATTTACAACATCCAAATATCATGTGCAACTCTAATGAAAATCAATTATATATATATATATATATATATATATATTCCTAATAACAATACCAAACAAGAGTTAATCCTTCAAGTACTACTAATAAATCAATCATAAGAAGGACTCTATATCACAACACATACATATAAAGATCGTAAAGCAATGAGAAATAAGCCTTAGAAAATAAATAAAATATTTCAAAATTATATCCAGCATGGATACAATCAGATTTTTAGTGAAATAAGTTCAAATCCACTGAAATAACCAATTATTTCAGTGTCTGGCATGACTAGTCAGATACAGAAAATTTTAAAATTCCTTCATTTATAATTCAAGATAGGTTACATGATGTGCTGGCTTCATACTATGCAGTGCTGGTATTGTTGCAAAGCACAAGAATCCATACTTACTATTGTACTGGACCCCACGGGCAAAGCGGCGCTGGAGGGATGCAGCCATAGTCTGCATTCCTGGAGGGGATGTGGTGTTGGCCGAGCCCTCTGTGGCCCGCCCCGTTAATTTGCGAAATGCAGAAAACATGTTGAATCCTTGGTAGCTCATTGATTCAGTGGAGATATTATTTGTTTGGTACCTTCTTGGATCATCATACACTCATTCTTCCTGCAACCAACCAACCAACCAACCATTAAGAAAATAAAATGCTATTTCAATCAACAGCTCTTCAAAATTTTTATGACACATCAACTGTTAGAAATCTATAATAGTATTAACAATGAATTTTGGATACTTAACCAAATTTTCATATCTCTGTTTTACAGGATTATCTTAACCTTCAATAAAGAATCTAAATAAACAATGTTTTACTGATGACGTGAGAGATTTGTGGATCAAGCCAAAGTTTAGTGCATCTATACACTGTTTAACTGATCTTGTAAAGTCACTGCTTCAGCCAACCAATCACCACTGTCAACTTTTGGGTCACCTATTGTTTTCATGTAAACTTTTATGAAGTTCTAGTTAGGTTTTATTTTGAAGCATTACATTATTACATGGATAAGACTGGGGTAAGGGAGCTGGTCTGACTTGCAAAGCCAAGACACTAATACTCATAGATGCTATTTAGCCCCACTTGTAGGGGTGTCCAGGTCGTACTTGCCTTGCATTTAGAAGGTTAAAGATCAAAGGTTGCTAATGAGTGACAGAGTGAAGGGAAAGTACTAATACTGTAACTATCCATCACATGCATGATGGGTAGCCCACTGCCCCTCTTCACCACACGTGACACCTGAGGTCTGAGGTAGCATGGCTATGGCTGCATCAGCAGGAAGACCTGTTGACTAACTTGACATCCTCACCCCTTGCTCACAGGGGCAATTATATCCGACAATAGTAAAAGACTTGAGCCTGAGCTGGGTTCAGACACATGATCATGGAATTGCAACCATATGCATTTTTATTGCACCAACCAAACAATTTAGCTTCAAAATGCTCTTCACTGTAACATGGCCAACAGACTGACATATGGCAGTTAACAAGATTAATTAAGTGGATGTCCAAGGAGTGAAGATCCCTCCTTAGTGTGTGGAAGAACATAAATATTATGATACTGTTACAGCAGGGGGTGCTGCTAGGCAGTACACTACTGTGAGTTGTGGGGTTACACCTGTTGGCCTCTCCCTCTCAGAATATGTGCAGCGAGCGAGGCATGGGAAGGTGCCTGATTTCCAGGTCCCATGCTTTGCAGGCAAGGGAGCTAGGTGGCAGGCAGGTGACTGAGATAGTCAGTGATAAGTCTTAAAAGAGAAAAGACATGGAGCAGAGCAACAGAGGCAGCAGCAGCGGTGAGACCAGACTGGTGCCTGCAAATCTTGAGGCAGGAGCTGGATGCTTTGGCGAGCAGACCTGAGGTGAGGGTGGACGCACATGTGGTGACTGGAGATCTGGTACCTGAACATGTGGCAGACAGCGTGAGGTGCTGATGAGGCCAGAGGTAGTGCCAACTTGGAGGAAGACCACAGAGGTTAGATGTCATAGATGATTGTGGAACCTCCCTGCTGCTGGAGGAACTGAGGCTGAAGGAGTCTCTGTGAGGTGTTTGCTATGTATCTGAGGGCCGACCTGAGGAAGGACTGCCTGAGTAAGATGTCCTGTGGCTGTAAGGATAACCAGCTGCTGGGAAGTGCAGCTGAGGAAGACTATGCTGTACCTTCGTAGCCTCTGTGTTGCGCTGTGAGTTGTACATCGTGGCTTGCGAGTTGGATCATGCCTTCCTTCTGTTCTGCATGGACATTCTAGTGACTTTGTGCTCTGGGTGTGTGGGCAGTGTACACCACACACTTATAACTCTGTGCTCTGCCTCGTGTGAGTATTTTGTGTCAGTGGTGTCCTACAAGACAACTGTGCCCTATTCTCTAGTAAGGAAATATATGCTTGTGCTGTGCATTTAGTCTTTACATTTCCTTCTTGCCTTGTATTTGTACTCCACTACTAAGCTGATCCCTATGAGTTGTTTTCTCCTGCATCATGGTGCATGGTTATGGAGTGAGTGCTGTCCTGACTTCTTCTCCATGTAAGTTGCTGCCTGCCTTGGTGTCACTACTGCCCACTCAGCTGTGGGCAGCAGTGTAAGTGGTGGATGCTGAAGCAGTACAATAGCTGTTCATAATTATGCCAGTCACTTACTGGTAGAATAATGCTATTTTTCTTATAGGTTTTGGTGCATGTATGTATATATGATATAAAAAAAAAAAGAAAAAGAAATGATTTTGGAAATATTAGTATTATACACAAACAACAAGCCACACTGCAAGTTGTCAAATCCCTGCAGATGAGGGACACTGGGTTATCAAGGAGGCCCAAAGGGGTTAGTAAAAGCCCTGTAGAGCTTACTAATCTCATTAAATTATGATGTTAGCCCCACAAGGTTTAACATTAGGTTAGGTTTGGATTACTTATAATGTTTTGTCCAAAATCACTAGTTTTGGCCAAAAGTCCCTTGTTCTCACTTGGTCCCCTGACATGTGCAGTGGGGAAAGAAGTAAAGAAATTTAGAAGTATTAAATAAAACTTCAGATATATCATTATCTATACATATCTACATATATTCAAGTACTTCAGGGTGTACTTATGAAGAAATACCACCAAACTTTACCATTAGATCACCATATACAACAAAGTTTAAGAATCTGAAGCTACCACAAAATGCATCACCATTTCTTTTCACTTACTACCATACTGAACTTCAAAATCAATAGAAAAATCAGAGACAAATTTCTTCAAAGTTCACCGGACAGTAGTAAATCAGCGGCATTGATTATAACCAGAACTGTGCAAAATTGTTATTTAGCGAAACAATTCCTTCCAACACCCGGGCGTCCCACACAGGTCCCAGTGGTGCCCGTGGGGTGTGGTGGTGGTCTCCCTGCCTGTCCCTTTGCATCACATTCGCATCACACCCCGACAAGTGTATTCAAATCTATGTTACTCACCCATCCCGACAGAAACCCGCAACAGCTGACTTTGTTGTCAAGTATAAAGTACGAAACAGTAAAACTGCCGTGGTCATAAGTGACGGAAGTATGACAAGGCGATCCGATCCTATTCACGCTCTATCTTGGGATTAAGACCCAGATTATTTTTTTTAGAAAAATGAAAGATGGTATTTAGTCAACAGGAGGTGCCTATAGTAAGAAGTGGTTTTTACAAAGGATCCTTATCTGTTCTGAAACGTTGTGGACTCGCCCTTAAACTGTTTTCGAGGGTCATGAAGGGTCAGGTTCTTAGGTGTGTTTACCATGGAGTATGGGCCATTATACCTCCAGAGTGAGGTGCAAAATACCACTAGTCCCAATACCTGAAACCTATTCATCTCTCTCTCTCTCTCTCTCTCTCTCTCTCTCTCTCTCTCTCTCTCTCTCTCTCTCTCTCTCTCTCTCTCTCTCTCTCTCTCGTTTTTGTAATCCTTGACCAGCTTTCTTTACGCACAAAAACGACATACAAATTACCTGAGTGAGATTTTACATTATATGAGATTCAATTTCCGCTCCCCCCCCCTCCTCTCTCTCTCTCTCTCTCTCTCTCTCTCTCTCTCTCTCTCTCTCTCTCTCTCTCTCTCTCTCTTTGCATAAAAAAAAAAAAAACGTTCCAAGAAGAGTTATTTTTAGCTGGACAGTTTAAACATACGTTCTTACCTGCCCTGCTCACCACTTCGGAATCGCATCACCAAATCTAACTTTCATCGAATGGATAAGCTAAATAGGGCTCGCTGGTCAGCAGTCACGATACGATATCTACTTTCAACTAAGCCTGGTGTGTTTCGGAAAGATGGCTTCATTCTAATCTGATTTCACCGTAATGTATAAAACACACACACACACACACACACACACACACACACACACACTAATGAAGTTCGTCGATGGCTTTCCTATTTCCTCCCTCTTTCTTTCCCCTCTCATCTGATCTCCGATTTCCTCTCCCTCCTCCCCATCCCTCATCCAAGTCAAGATTAAGTTACACGAGCTCTCTCTCTCTCTCTCTCTCTCTCTCTCTCTCTCTCTCTCTCTCTCTCTCTCTCTCTCTCTCTCTCTCTCTCTCTCTCTCTCTCTCTCTTCATGTATACCAATCAAACATGTTCTTTCTAGTACATATATCTATGAGTCAACACAATACTTGTTACTCCATTACAATAACTGTCTCTGCGATTATCCTTGGCGGGGGTGTGATTGCTCCATTGCGGCCCCTTCCTTCCTACAGTCCCTGCCAAGCACTGCCATCGACAGAGGCACGGAGAGATTGTCCTTATTACGTATAATTTATTCCACTCTCTTCAGACATAAAGGACTGAAAAATGTGGTGGAAGAGGGGCAAGTATCTTTCTTGGCGTTGAAGCAAGTCCCATTATACCAATTATTCAACCAATCAGTCACGCACACCAAATAAATATTGCAAGTTTTTTTTTTTTTTTTTTTCGCTTCAGATATTTTCTGCTGTTTTCTAGAGGAGACCTTATATACATTTATATGTGGCTCAGTACTCGAATTTGTTATCGTTTTACATATCATTAATCTACTGTGAACGAAATGCTCAGTGTTGTATAGACGATAAAAATTATAACAAAATCAAGAGAGTACGTATCAAGAAACACGTTTTTTTCCTTTATTTCCCTCGACACAGCCTGTCGTCCCCTAGGAACAAATTAGGAAGTGACTACACATGCCAAGGAATAATTACGCGTCGGGAAGAAGCCCATGATGAAGTGAAGCAACCCGGCCCTGAACACTGACAGCCCGCCGCCGCTGGAGCCCATCCTCCCGGTGTTGCCAAACTCCACACAATATTTCCTTTTCAAATCCGTCTTGAAATGTCCATGCGATTAGATTTGATCGATATAGTATATATAAACCACGTAGACGCATTTCCCCCAATGATGTAAGCTTCAAATATTTTGACATTGGGAAATTAATTATAAAAGCACTGAGCAGAAGCTTTCTCGGCACATGCGCAAGACAATGCGCTCCAGTCGACGGCCTGGAAGTCAGCTGCAGAATCTAGGATACGGAATTACAGAGCAGAATACCTAAACTACAGTGAATCTAACGTTCAAGTGTTGGGACGAGTAAGATGAGGAGGTGGTGGAATAGGGTAGGAGGTGTCGTGGCCTGCCATGCTCCGCCAAATCGATAAATCCACAAGCCTGGCTGGTGAAACGGACGCGAGACTCCCAGTGATTCGTCAGAGGAAAACGCTGGTCTTGTTGTCCTCGCGATGATGCCTCACACCCCCCAACAACCACCGCCAGCACCTTCATCCTGCCAAGTGTCCCACGCTAATACAATCCTGCCGTGTGTCCTCCGCGAGTAACCCAACCGAGCCGTAGAGTATTAGTATAAGCCAAACACAGATTCGTGTCCCAAGCAGTGAAATCCTCTTATTCTTCCTCCTCTCATACTCTTTTGAAACTAGAACAAAAAAAGGTCGCGCTCTAATAACGCAAGCTCCACGACCCGTATACCACGACTCTCCCAAGATTATGTGGTGAGTACAAAGACGATTAGTATAAGACTGGGTACGACTATTCTCTTGTTTAGGTACGACTCCCTGCACATCACATTGATCTCTTGTGTTTACTTTCCAGTGGCTAGGTAAGTAGGTAAATGACGCGGGTGTTTTGATTCTTATTGCTACGGTGGGTCTTGTATTCGTGGTGGTGCGGAGTGCGTGGTGTCTCACTATCATGTGATGGGGTCTGTTTTGGTGTGTGTGTGTGTGGGTGGGGTGTAGCAAACGTTGTCTGATGGTCACACACACACACACACATACACACACACATTCCCTGACACACATCAAAGCATAACTTTTCACATGACAATGAACCACCACACATTAGGACATCTTTTGAGAGACGATGACACACACACACACACACACACACGCACATACATGAACAACAGCATCAACAACAGCATCAACACCGACGACAACGACAACAACAACAATGAATGGGGATGATAGGTTCATGGATGGGGATGATAGCTTTATGGATGGAGATGACAGGTGGAAATATATAGATGTTTCATAAAGGGACTGTCACGTGTAGGCTTGACGGCTTCTTGTAGCTTCCCTTATTTTCTCATGGTCTTGTGTTTTTACAATAACAGCAGCAACAACAACAACCAAATAACCATCCATAAAACAAGGAAGCAAACAAACATCATCATCATTTATACCTTCGACTCTAGAACATGGTCATCGCAATGTTATGAACTGTCATTCTGTCACATATCCATAAACACTGTCGTATACAAATTGGAAAATAGATCACTTGTTCCTTCAGGTCATATTTCATAAGCAAACCAGTATTTCCGGGAGGGGATGGAAAGGTCAGCTGAGGGTAAGGGCCGTATGACCCCCGCCCACTGGAGACGAGCATGTACGCAGCAGCATACACACACACACACACACACACACACACACACACACACACACTCGACTCAGATTTTATGTACTACTGTTATGGATAAAGGCAACTAGGCAAGTGTGATAGATAAATACAACTAGGTTAAGTGTGCTAGGTAATACTAGGTAAACACACACACACACACACACACACACACACACACACACACCAAGGAATGGATTGCAGTAGATGAACGAAACATCCAGACAAAAGTATATTCTCTCGGGAATCAAAGGATGTGAGAGACAGATCAATCAAATGAAGCCGCGTTAATGCTTTACATTCGGGACAGATTACAGCTAATGGGTGTTTGAGTCACTGAAAAGAGATGGGAGGAGAGGGGGACGCGTAAGTAAGGCAAACACGCACAGGGAAATAGGAGCGAAAAATAAGGGAGAAGGAGACATAAGGCCTGGCAGATGGTGGAAATAAAACAAGACGGATGTAAATTCGAACTACAAAATCATGTAGTCAGTGCGTGCTTTTCTCCCACTTATTTTTCCACCTCTTGTGATCCTTGGTAGATTAACTTAACGAGAAGTAAAAGCTTGATTATGAAAGGCGGCGGTTGACTTAAATGAAGGCGATTAACTAGAACGAATCATACCTTTCGGCTATGCGCGGAATTCACCTTCCTCCCTTCCAGCCGATGACATCACGTCACAGCTGATGACGTCACATGGTCCGTTCAGTTTACGTTGTCGTTTCATTTTGAAAATCACCTCAAGGAAAAAAGGCAGCTAGACTCGATTCCTTTATATATTCTGACTTGCCATATACTTTAACTAATACAGTAAATATCAAAATATTTCAAACCTTAGTAATAATAAAAGAATATAAAAAAAATATTTTGAATAATATCGGAACAGTGACATGATTAAAAACTACCCAGAAGTCCACAAATTTGATTTATCAGGATTGAAAAACACTTTAAAAACATAAGAACTATTTTTGCAAACAATTTAAAGTTAGTTAGAAGCTTAAATAAAAAAAATTGAAAAAAAAAATGTAATGTTAAAAATTCGAATATCAGAATATTCAGCAAGCAAGCGTATAAATAATTTCATGTCCACATATTTACCATAACAGAAAAAAAAAAACACTTAAAAAGCCAAGAGCAGTTTTTAGAAGCAATAAAAACTTAATTACAAATTGAAAAAAAAAAAAAAAATGTGTCTAAAACGATTCTTGAAATATTCGCTGAAAAAAAAAAAAACAGTTATTCACTCACAAACAGTCACAAAACCAACATACCTTCATCAAACTTAAACCAGGCAATGACAGATATATCAGAATAGTGGATATGAAAGTATAAACATGTGGCTCCATTTTGAGATCAAATAACGAATAAGAAAAGCTTAAAATTAATATGCAAATGAATGACGCAAGAGCCTGCTCAGATGGTAAACACTAGACGGAGGAATGGGGGAGGATGTTATCGTGAAGTCGGTAAGACTGACTCAGGCAAAGTTGTCAGCGTTGTACTCACCTTAATTAAGTAGTTTTCCCTCTCTGTTTCTGTTTTAAGGGGTTTGAATCAGCAAGAAGTTGCGTGGATGTGGAAGCACTAGTGCCCGTATTCAGAAACGCCTTGCTCTCTCACCTAGACTATTTTCAAAGGCCACAGGTGATTAGCCGGATTTTCTTGTTTTCATAATGTAGAAATCTTGTTAATTTGTAACTAGAACCGTAAAAACACTCTTAAAAACACTTGTAACTTCAATTAGAGCTTTTTGAAAGTAGATGAGGTGCGGCACAGATGTGTCCCAGGTCACAAGAGTGTCTGTGGGGTGACAGACGATTGCCGAACGAACGAGCAGCAGTTCAGAGGACCACCTGCCCTGAACCCGCCTGCTGCCACCTACGCGGGCTGACGCCACTGGCCTCGATCGCGTTCCGCAGTTGACATGTTATAAAATATTAAGTTTATTATTTTAAAAGAAAGTCTACAATTACAGTCATAGTAATATTACTACATACGTATATATGTACTTATCCTATACACATATCGTGACATAAATAATAATTACATATATATAAATAAAAAAAAAATTGGTATAAATCCTGGCATATCCACTTTCCTCCCCACTAATGTAAACCTACTGGCAACATACATAGTTAACTATCACTTCACTAATTACGGAGTAGTTTGCTCGTTACCTTATACATGATAAGGCTTTTATGCGACATGAAAGGAGAGCGTGATTGAGAGAGAGAGAGAGAGAGAGAGAGAGAGAGAGAGAGAGAGAGAGAGAGAGAGAGAGAGATGAATGCAGTAATTAGTAACGACATGGATAATATTCGCATACACTCGACCATACATAGCTATAATAGTCACATACACTCAAACATAAATACTTATGATAGTCACATGCATACACTCGGACAAACATATTAGGAAAGCAACAACAAGAAAGCAAACAATGATAGCATACAATTATGTACACGTAAAGAAACATATAAGCAAAGAAACATGTGAAAAAAAAAAAAAAAATAGAGAATCATGCAGTGGGACACACACACACACACACACACACACACACACACACACACACACACACACACACAAAGTAATATTAGAGCAAGATAAGTAAGATAGAAAATAAACAACTTAACTTCAACACCTGCCACCTGATCCCAATCCGCCTTGATCCTGTATGACCTGATAACCTCCCACTCCCCTGACACTCCCGCCCCTCACCCTCATCCCGGCGCCCGTCTCCGTTCCTGCATGTGAGGTCTCTAGCATAATTTGGATTAGGCAAGGATCACGCGTGAACTCTTCATTTTCTTGAGAGAGAGAGAGAGAGAGAGAGAGAGAGAGAGAGAGAGAGAGAGAGAGAGAGAGAGAGAGAGGGAGAGAGTTGCCCAAAGTTGTCCTTCTCTTCCATGTCCCGGCCTACACTGGGTTATGCATAAGGTTGAAGGTGATATATGTATACAGTGACAGGGGCGCCCGTACCTCACTACCCTTGTCAGACCTCGTGTTTCCCTCTTCCTCCCCCTCCTCCATCTCCTCCTCCTTAGGTTTATCTTTCCCCATCCTGTCATTTGTTCTCCTTCTCTGCTTCGCGTTTATTTTTCTTCCTTTCTCCAGCATTCTTCTTCATCGTCGCCACGTGTTTCCTCCTCCTCCTTCTCCTCCTCTTCCTCTTCCTCTTCCTCCTCCTCCACACCCCTCACTTGTTTTCCTCCTCCTCGTGTGCCTGGTTTTTATTCTTCCTCCTTTCTCTGGTATTTGCTGGTTGTCGTGTTCTTCTTCCTCCTTCTCGTTCTTCTCCCCTCTCTCTCTCTCTCTCTCTCTCTCTCTCTCTCTCTCTCTTCAGTTTAATACTTCCTCTTCCTTCTTATTTGTCGTTTTTCCTTTGCATCATTTCTTTTGTTATTTTACGTTTTCTTCCTCCTTTTCCCTGTTTGTTTTTTGTTTTTCCTTTTTTTTTCCGCGTATGTAATTATTTCTTACTCTTTGATGTTGTTTTCTGCTCATGTAATTGTTTTTTTACTCTTTGATGTTGTTTTTTTTCTGCTCTTACTCTTCATTTTTGTACCTTTATTTACATATTCTTCCTTATCGTTCCTTTCTTCTCGTCTTCCTTCCTTGCATCTCATCATTCTTTCTTGGACTTTCTCTTTCACCTCCATCTATTTCTCATTACTGAGTTATCCTCCCGCATTTCCTTCACTACATTGCTCCATAACCTCCTCTTTCTTTTCCTCCTCCTCCTCCTGCTTTTCCTCCTGCTCAATCTCTCCTTTTTCTTCCTCCTCCACACACTGCATTATCCGGCTCCTTCCTTTTTTCCAGCCTCACAAATAGAGTCAGCCAAGGTCTGCATATTATAACAAAAGAGTTGCCAGCGCGTGTCTGTAAATGAGAAAAGATATATAAAAAAAAAATGAGGCCCTTAGTTTGAGCAGGTTTCTTACATGTATTGTAACCAGATGTGCATTTTTTCTCTTTACTTAGAGGTAGATTCTTTTTTTTTTTTTTGCATATAGTTGTACGGAGGTATTGTACAGCCTTGTTCAGAGGGAAGTGCGATAGTTTGGAGAAATATGTGACAAATATCCAGACACGTTGGGAGAGCGATTGACTACATGTTTCTTAGGAGTGATTTTAATAGTGTCTCATCTTCATCATCACCATCATTATCATCATCATCATCATTACCATCATCACCGGCCTTTATGATTGCAATGAACAACAAGAACCTCCCCAAACTCCTCCTCCCCTCTCTGTCAGCCACCTGTCTATTTGTTCCAAGCCACCCTAGCGAAACTTCTCACCCCCTCTGTCCATCTTGCCTGTTTGCCTGCCTGCCTTGCTTTCTATTACGTCATTCCCAAGTTCTCGTTCTGTCACTGTTGCCTTAACCGTCTATTCATCATTGGCGCATTGACGTGTCCTGCTCTCTATACTGATCTGTTTTTAGAAGTTGTCATTTTTTTTTTTTTAAGTTCTTCGGTCGATGCACTTTTGCTGTAAGAAGGAAGACAAGAAAGAGAGACGACAGCAAGATTGATCGGGTCATATAGCTTATATTATACCGCAATGCTGAACTCTCTCTCTCTCTCTCTCTCTCTCTCTCTCTCTCTCTCTCTCTCTCTCTCTCTCTCTCTCTCTCTCTCTCTCTCTCTCTCTCTTCCCAGAATCACCTACGCACTTACACTTTTGACCTTGACTCTTGATGGCATCGTCGTGGAGTAAAAATGCTTAGAAAAAGTAACCTTTTTATGGAGACTGTGAAGCGATGGTGAGTCACCCTCCTCACGAATTTATCACCTGGATCGGGGACTGAGCAGGTTAATGAAGCACCTGTGTGTGTGTGTGTGTGTGTGTGTGTGTGTGTGTGTGTGTGTGTGTGTGTGCTACGTGTCCATTCTAGAATAATACAATACATCATTGTGCTGAAGATTTTATTGCATTTAATGATAATGGTCCTAATAATAATGAGACCAATATTAAGAAAACCTTATAATAATGATAATGATAATAGCAATGATAATACAGAAAAAAAAATGTATAACATATAAAGTTTAAAATATCTGCCCATGGTGTGTGAGAACTCGAAAAGGTGAGCTGTGAAAAAAAGAAAAGAAAAACATACAAATGTTTGGAATGCAAGGAAAGTTAAATAAATAAAAATGACATAAAAAAAAAAAAAATGAACGGAGTAGAAAGGAAAGTAAATTTCAAGCCAAGTCTCAGACTTGAGAGCAATAGTTACGGAGATGAATGGGAAATAAGTAACACGGAAAAAAGGGCAAATGATAATGTGAGGTTTATAAACAATGAACTCAAAGTTAAGCAAATGCTTCAACAAACGTAATAAGATTATGCAAACTGATAAAACAAAGGAAACACTTTCATAAGGGGACTGCATAATATGCAGGTAATACTTGGAAAACACGCTTGTAAAAACTAATGCATGAAGATAGAACACGAAACTGAGAAGTGCAAAAGTGCAAGCACACAAGAGAGAGAGAGAGAGAGAGAGAGAGAGAGAGAGAGAGAGAGAGAGAGAGAGAGAGAGAGAGAGAGAGAGAGAGAGAGAGAGAGTGCGTGTATGTGTCTGATCAGAAACTTGGAGATGCCCCGGAGAACTGTTTCCTACTACTTCTCTCTCTCTCTCTCTCTCTCCTCTCTCTCTCTCTCTCTCTCTCTCTCTCTCTCTCTCTCTCTCTCTCTCTCTCTCTCTCTTGGGAGGGCGATATCGGCAAGGAGTTACAGGAGTTGGAGGCAGGGCGGGCAACATGAAGGCAGTGGCAGGGTCTGGGTGGAGGAGGCAAATACGATGGAGACACTTCAGGTAATGCAGGGCCAAGGCCAAGTAAAGTTAAGTGTGATTGGCTTCAACTTGACTTTGTGGTATAAGCTTCTGGCGATATGAAGACTATGCAATACGAATTTCTCCAGGCATTTCGAGACTACGCCGTATTTAGCTCATATATGTAAATTGAATGGTGGATCAGTGTGAAAGTTTTATGCACTGTTTATGATCTTGTTTTCGTGAAATGGGCACTTGGGTCTTTTACTTTTTTTTTTTTCTTTTTTTGGTGTAGATTGTTCTGTAACCTTGGAAAGCTTTGGAATTATTCATACCTCGTTCTCGTGAAATACTTAGGGTTTTATAATATATTGTTCCTATTTTTGTTTTCGTTGTTGTTGTTGTTGTTGTTGTTGTTGTTGTTGTTGTTGTTGTTGTTGCTGTTGCTTTTATTATTATGATTATCATTATTATTATTATTATTATTATTATTATTATTATTGTTAATATTATTATTATTATTATTATTATCATTATTATTATTATTATCATCATCATCATCTCTTTGAAGATGTAATAAATCCTTAAGTTAAAATATTAATATATATCTTTGTAAGTGAAATACCTGAGATCACTAATTAGAGACTGAAATTCAATTTATACCTGAGCAGAATAAGGCTTAGCGGCTTGAATAATACAGGTGTAGCTCCAATTCCTGGCTTTGATCGATATGTGGCATCAAGGGAATATTTAGCTCTTCTTAGTCTGTGCAACCTTATTTATTTACTTTCTTTGAAGTGAACTTGGTATCATTTATTCATATCATATTCCTTTGGTTCACATAAATGGGCTGCCATGGTCCCTAAGATGACGTCAAGATAATTTAACAACCCTTATTTTTACATAACCCTTTGATTCATAGCTTACAAAACGAAGCTGTGTCATGATACTCAAAATGACACCACATGAACTTTAAAAAGGTCACGTGAAGGAGAGTAAAAATGCAAAGGAATAAACGACGGAAGCTCAGACAACAGCAGATATGTTGACCCTTACGAAGGTATTTGTGATAAGAACATAAGAAAATACAAAACTAAGGGAAGCTGCAAAAAGCCATCAGGACTATACGTGGCAGTCCCTGTACGAAATATATCTACCTATTTCCACCTATCATCCTGTCCATCAATTTATCTATTCTACCCAAAATGAAGCTAGGAGACGTAGGATAGTGTAGGCACCCCTCTCTGTGACCCTTTTAAGCATTTCCTGGCGGGTCCAAAGGATGATGGCCTTCCAAAATGTGACCCGTGAATGTTTTTTCTCAGGTCGCGAACTTATGAATGACCTGCAGAAAGTGAGTAATGCTGGGAACGTGTACCTTATGTCCAATTTCCCCGACTCTCTCTCTCTCTCTCTCTCTCTCTCTCTCTCTCTCTCTCTCTCTCTCTCTCTCTCTCTCTCTTGCTGTCTGTATTTCAGCCGTCTCTTAGTCTGTCTTTCTGTCTCTGCCTATTTGTATGTCTGTCTGTCTGTCTAGTTGTCTGTTCGTTTGTCTGTCTCTCTCCCTCGATGTATCCCGGCTTGTAAATATGTGTTATAATGATTATCTAGATTATATATAAACGTAAGACACTTAGTAAAATATGAAAGGACAAAATCCCCCCATCTCTCTCTCTCTCTCTCTCTCTCTCTCTCTCTCTCTCTCTCTCTTCGCACTTTTGTTATTGTATCACCTTCGTTTCCAATTTTCTTCGAGCATTTTTTTCCAGTTTCCATTTTCCCTGAGTGCCATTTTCTTAGTTTACAAATTAACAAGACAGCATTTTTCTTTGTCGCTTAATTTGATTCTTTCTCCACGTCTTCTTTTCCAGCGTCACTTCTTGCGTCTCCTTTTATTTATTTATTTTTTTTTTCTCTCTCTTTCTCTTTCTTTTCTGACTTTCCTGTCACTCCTCTTATTTCCACAGTAAGTATATGTCCACTGTGTCTTTCGTTTGTTTGTTTATTTATTTGTTTATTTATTTTTATTTATTTATTTTTTTTAATTCTTCGTGTTCTTATTGAGTTTGTCGTTCATGTGGAAACTTGTTATTATTTGTGTTCATTTTTTTTCTGCTTCTCTGGAACGTTTTTTTTCTTTTTTTCTCTTTTTGTTTTCGAGTTTCCTTTTGTCATTTTATTTACGTGTTTTTTTTATTTTCTTCACTCTAATACCAGTTTTCAATTTAAACTGTAACTCGTTTCTCTTTTTCTTTCTTTCTTTCTTTTCTTTTTTTTTTTTTAACAAGGAAATGCACTTGTATGTATGTTTCTCCTGTTCCATCGTTTCATTAATTACACACACACACACACTCTCTCTCTCTCTCTCTCTCTCTCTCTCTCTCTCTCTCTCTCTCTCTCTCTCCTCTCTCTCTCTCTCTCTCTCTCTCTCTCTTCCCTTATCCTGTTATTTATTATTTATTTTATTACGAGTCTCCTCTCTGTTCCAGCACATGCACTTGTATTCCTTCCTCCCCAGGGCCTTTATTATGTATTTACTACTGTTTCTTTTTTCCTTTTATTCTTTTTCCTTCTCGCTCGCAGGAAGTTCACTCGTATTCCTCTTGTTCCCTTCGTACATTATTTACTTGCTCACTCTTTTCCTTTTTTTTTTTTTTTTTAAGGAATGCACGTCTATTTTTTTGTATTTGTTTGTTTTTCCTCTTCTTCTTTTTTTTTTTTTTCTTTCTGTGAGCTTTCTTTTGTTCTCTCGTTTTTCCCGTCGCTTACTGTTTATTTTGTTATTCGTTTTCTTTGTTATTTTTTTATATTTTTTAGGATATACACTTGTATTTCCTTCTTCTCTCGTCTTTTTATTATTTATCTAGTTGTTTTTCTTTCTTTCTCCCTCCCTTCCTTTTTTTTTCTTGCTTTCTTTGTTTTATTCACCTGTCGCTTCATTTTGTATCATTTATTCTTGTTTATTTTTTTTATTTATTTTTTCTTACCCTTTCATCTCCTATCATGTATTTATTTGTTGACTTTTCACTCATTTCTTTCTATTCTTTTGTCGTTTATCACTTTTCGTTAACTTTCCATTTATTTCACGTTCCCTCTCTCCGTTTATCATTGATCCATGTGTCGATATTTCATTTATTTCACCTGTTTGCTTCCTTTCACATTTATTCCTCCCCTTGAGTCAGTCCCCCCAACCGCGTGTAGCTGCCCCATCCCTGGAACCCAAGTCAGGCCAGCGGGGTTTACGAGCATGGGAGGCGAAAGAGGCGGAGGTCGCTCAATACGTACAGTGGGAGGTTAGGTTAGGGGTTGTGACACGCGCTCAATACCCAGGTCACGGAGTCCGGCCCACAGCGTCTCTCTGCACCCTCTCCCCCCACCCGCACACTAAGCACACCATTATACCACACTATTTTTTTCCCTCTCCACAATGCTGCCACAAACACCAGTAACTTTAACATATCAATGCCACCACAAACCACACCACTGCACACTCAGCGGCCACTCCACGCCGCAGTGCCACCACAAACCATGTTAATGCACACCTCAGATCTCAGACCTCATCTCACCACAATTCCACCACACACCACGTCAATGCACGCCTCACCAGTTCCACCACACCACAGTGCCACCATAAACCACACCAATGCTCACCTCAGCAGCTCCATCACGCCATATTAACACCACAAACAAACTTATTTTAAATCACATGACTTCTACCGTACCACAGCACCGTGTCAAAGCGCCAGCTCAGCTTTTCTTCACCTCCGGGGCCAGAATACCACACTGTGCACCGTATCACTACCATTCCACAGCAAAGTCTATGTACCACAGCTTGAACACCATATGAGACACACAACCACTCCGCACCACACCATATAGTGACAATAACACTGGTAGCAACAGTGGTGATAGTAATGGGGGTGGTGGAGTATTCACCATTGTATTGTATTGTATTGTATTGTATTGTATTGTAGGCTAGAAATAAGAAAACATAATACACTGCCTTCATAACTGCCACACGTAGGCCTACTGGCTTCCTGAAGCTTCCTTTATGCTCTTACGTTCTCATAACATCCTCGGAGCCGCCGCTGGGGCCGTGAGGAGGTGGTAGCGGCCACGCCCGGATAAGCAGCAACGGCTTGTATAAAGATGACGCCTCTTGTTGATCCCTGAACCTGACTCAAGACACAAGGCAGTGAGGGAGAGAAGGGGAAGGGACGAAAGGACAGCAAGGGTCTGAAAACTCGCGAAGTGGGATTGTGCGAATGTCTGAAGGCGCGGGAAGGGAGGGAAAGAGGGCTGCAGAGAGGATTAAGGGAAGGAGGTAGTGGGGGAGGAAGGTGTGAGGAGATTAGGGTGTCTGGGCGTGATGGCAGTCGACCCGAGGAGGTGGAAGAAAAGGAATGGTAGAAGAGGAGAGGGGAAAAAGGAGGACGGGTGGCGCTGGGGTGAAGGAGGGTGGAAACGGGAGGAGGCGGAAGCGAGGGGAAAGGGATTGAGGGTGGAAAGGGGAGGGTGGAAGGGGAATAAGAGGAGGAGGTGGGTGGTGGTAGCAGAGGTATGGAGGTGAAGGTCAGGCAGGAAGGAAAAAAGAGGAGGTGGATGAGGAGGAGGGAGAGAGGGAGGAGGGAGGGGAAGAAGAGGGGAATATGAGAGGAAAAAGGTCAACAGGAAAAGAGAAGAGGCAAATGAACAGTGAAGGTCGGTAGTGAGGGGAGGGTGGAAAGGGAAATAACATGAGAGAGAGAGAGAGAGAGAGAGAGAGAGAGAGAGAGAGAGAGAGAGAGAGAGAGAGAGAGAGAGAAACTTGATAATCGAGGGAAGGGAAGGTGAAAGGGGGGGGGGGAGCGGATTGATGGAAGCCGAGGTGTCAGCTGGGAGGGAAGGAAAGGCGAGAGGTCAAGGCAACACAGCTGATGAAGCAAAACAAAACAGAGGCAACACTGGGATCGCAACTCTAATTACACAAAAAGCAAAGGATTCGAATAAAAAAACATACGTAATTACGCTCATCCAAGCACCACAGGCATGCTCAGCTCTCTAATACCCGCATTCGTGACTCAGTACAGGCAGCGGCGGGGTGAGTAAAGGATTATCTGAAAATCATACTCTGCGGGATAATTTTTTGCGTCGTATATCTGTTTTTATTAGCGTGCTCTTCACACCCCGCTGAGCCTCAATGGACAAATGAGGCATGGACGTAGTTATTGCCCGAATCCCGCAGACTAGTCCACGAGGCCACCGCTCCCTTACAGCCCGTGACTACCACTCACGGGCTCCACTACTGCCGGACGGATTGTAGGTATACGAGTCCTCCAGGCCACGAACCGCCCCGCACCAGACGAGACGAGGTGTAAGGCAACTTTAGCCTAACTCGCAACTTTTGTTAAACTTGGTACCGACTGGGAATTCTTTGCGGTTATATTTTGCAGCTACACTGGTGGTGGCTGTGCTGGAAAGCCTTGTAATCGTGATGGTAATTGGTAAAGATTTTATTCACACGACAGGCCGTTACGGGAATAATGGCTTATGTAGTGTTGGTTTACATGTAGTGATAATAATAAAAGCACCAGCTTATATAGTGGAGATAACAATTCGTTTTTGTTTTAATGATGTAATTAACAATATAATAGGAAGTATAATCACACAAAATCAACAAATCGTTTGAGAGAGAGAGAGAGAGAGAGAGAGAGAGAGAGAGAGAGAGAGAGAGAGAGAGAGATATGATGGTTCAGTTTCAAGGTGACTGAAGCAATACCGAATGGTTCATTGATTGACCACGCACCGTGCCCTGTATGAGGCACTGCAATGAAGCCTCTGAACTCCCTAGGTGAGGCGGTTAGCGAAATGTGAATCCTTGAGCTCCCTGCATGCCGCTAGTTAGGTCTCATCCCTTGTGACGCTTTGTGAATAGCCCACTCACTGAGATCAAGCGATGGCTTATTTAAGGCCCGTTAAGGAAGGGCTGACCCACCAGGTGACCTGAAAATTACCGACCTGCGGGCTGCGTCGTAAAGGGGAAGGGCAGACCAGAGGAAACCTTAGACGTTGCAAGAGAAGTGGATTTGTCATCTGGACGGCGCGCAACATATTTTAGGGAAGTTCAACCAAAATTTAAATGAATCGTTAGTAAAAGTCACAAGTTCAGGAATATTTTGACTAACTTAGTTTTTGGCATTTTGCATTGATAGTTATGACTGATACGCTTGGCGAGGTTTCAGAGTACTGGCTTTTTTGCGAAGTTTTGTAACCACTGTATTATCGGTGACCAGTGTTACAGTTTTCTTTAGAACAGCCTACATCAAGCGCCGCCCACACGCTGCTTCTGCCAGACATCTAAATTCAGCCGATCGCCAGAGTGAGGCTTAATGGTTGTGTCCTCAAGGACCAGACAATATATATGTCGCGGGATTATCCTCGTATTTCTCGCGCTGGGGTTGTACGAGTCACCTCAGCAAAGGCTTAACTTGCTGTAATATGTAATTTCATTGTTTAAGAAATTGTATATTTGTATGCTATTCACTATTCACTAGAAAAGTGCTATCCTGTCGGTGCATTGTACGATGAAAACAGTGCGATAATGTACCAGCAAGATGCAAGAGAATTCAGTAAGAATGACGTCCAATAGTTGAACTCAAGCGGGGAAAGATTATTTTTCTTTTAAACTTTTCGAAGTAGTTTTGTGAAGCAATAAGTGCCAGAGTTATGAAGCGTTTCTCCTGTCTCTGCTTTGTGAAACTTTTATAATGGAGTAGTCTGTGGCGATGAGCTACGATACTGGTGGGAAGCAATATAACAGTAGTAACGGTGGTGTTGCCGGCTGTGGTGACGCAGCAAGTAACAGCGGCAGGGACACCGGGAACAGCAGCAGCAGGAGTAGCAAAGTTCGCAGCGCCTCGAAAAGGACCCACTTGATTGTACCACTTGCAACTCTGAGGCAGCGTTCACTCCTCATACCCGACCCCCTTCACCCCTACCTCCTACGACCCTTCCACAGCCTCCTTCCTCTATCCCTCCACGCCTTCCTCTCTCCGATCCCTCCACTGCCTCCTTCCTTCCATCCCACCACGACCTCATTCCTCCGACCCCCTTCAAATTCTCCTTCCTCCCGACCCCTCATGCTCTCCTTCTCCCGACCCATCCATACCCTCCTTCTCCCAGCCTCTCCACGCCTTCCCTCCTCCAACCCCTCCGCACCCACCTTCCTCCGCACTTCAACCCCTCCTCTTCACAAGCCTTCCTCCGCCGCTCCACGCCCTCCACGTATACATCGCGAGATAAGACTAACCCAGACTTTCAACGAGGGAACTTCTGAGGTCGCGGACGCCTCGAAGTGCTCAGTATTTTCTCGTGTTTGTGTATGAGCTCAACTTGAAGCTGCGTTTGCACTGACCTTGACTTGAGAAATTGTTGTGTGTGTGTGTGTGTGTGGGAGGGGGGGGAGGTTCCCTCATGGTGAAAAATGAAGGCATGATTGTATAGATTTATGCCTGATTTTGTTCAGTGAGGCAGAAAACGAGGCAGCCACTCTCTTTTGTTTTGGTAAATACTTCATCATTGGGGCCAAGATGGCGGGCGGTGCGCATCGATCTTGTTGTGGGTTCTATCGGAGCAATATTTACCCCGCGAATGTGAAAACTGTAGGGGCCTCATTTCGTGGCGGAAAACGGCTCGCCTCCCCCGCCGATTGGCTTTGCATTCGCGAGGCTTAGCTGGCGCAGTTTGGGTTATTGCATGGCGTTTTTACGAAAGTGAAAGATAAAATGGCTGAAAAGTCATTCCCTCATAATTGGTTCAAAAGGGTAATAACAGCTGTTTTGCTATGGTTCGTCCTCAGTTATACGTAAAATGTGATTGGGTACACATACACACAAACACACACACACACACACACACACACACACACACCAAAATATTGCAATCTCGCTGGGCGCATCTGTGCAGCCTGTGGGCCTCTGGGTAAAGGTTCCTGCGTTATATATTGCATAAGTATATTTAGACTGCAAAATTTCCTTTTTCAATTGAATCTGTTCTAAAGTTTATGTTTATTTTTCGACATTTACTGCTTTAGAGGCGGGGGAAAAAAAAAAAAAAACGTTATGCAGCACAAGTTACAAAACACTGTGGTCAGGTAACCAGCTCTTGAGAGAAGAGACTGTCAACAGCTTTCACAGTTGCACGCCGTAACAAATGCAAGGCGTACGTTAGGGAATGTGTGGTACTGGCCTGCTGGACACGTCGCGCTGGCCTGCGCACACAAAGGGCTCAAATTAATTTGAGAGGGGAGCCGCACCCCCCCCCCCCCTTTATGGTGCGAGCCAAGGGAGCGCCGTGAACCGGGAAGAGAGAAGGACCCCCGTGCTATTCTCCGTCTCGTGCACTGTGCCTTAACGTTCTTCACGCTGCTCGTATACATTACCTATTTTCCTTAGAGACTTGCATTTTACGACTCAAATAAAGAAAAGTGTAATTCCTGTTTATTGTACTGATAAATCAGACAAGATACAAATGATCAGCAATTTATTGCAGCACTCCACTTACTGGACAGAGCGCGGGGCCAAATACAAAATATATTAAATGAAAGTTTGAAACCAGACAGGTCCAGGGTAGCGTGCGACACGGCCGGCCACATGCTGCCCGCCCACACAACTTTTCATTCTGCACGACCACACATGTTTGTCTCCTGTTAGTGGACGTGAAACCGGGATTAAAACTCAGAGATTTGGATCTCGAACAGAAGAAAAAATATATAGCGAGAATGTAAAACCCACGTTACACAAGGGTGTTTGCACCAGGCTCAGGGGATGGCTAGTGTGGCGGTACAGCTCTCCGATGACAAGGGGAGTATACAGCATGGAAAAAAAAAAAAAATAGGCAGAGCATATACTTCTTATTACACATCTTTCTTAATACTGTAACTCAGAAAAAAAAAAAAAAACATAAATAACAGCATAAGAAAATAAGAGAAGCTGCAAGAAGGCATCAGTTCTACACGTGGCAGTCCCTGTACGAAGCATACCTCGGTATTCCGACCTGTCAACTTTATCCATAAATTTATCTAATCTAACCTCATAGCTAATTATTCTAAATTCAAGTGCTGCAGTCTTGAATGTTAAAACAAAAAAATGTTAACATTTTCACTATTCTCTCTTGTCAATATTGTGATTTTGTCAATATTGTTACTGTCATATATATATATATATATATATATATATATATATATATATATATATATATATATATATATATATATATATATATATAGAGAGAGAGAGAGAGAGAGAGAGAGAGAGAGAGAGAGAGAGAGAGAGAGAGAGAGAGAGAGAGAGAGAGAGAGAGAGAGAGAGAGAGAGAGAGAGAGAGAGAGAGAGAGAGACGGATACCAGTCGCGAAAGAGAAAGAATATATAGTTTATTGACAGAATTTTGCGATTACAAGAAGCTTAAAGTAAAAATCATTTCACTAAAATCATTATATCATATAAAAAGAGCTACAAATAAAAATCCTGTCCAGATAAAAGAAGAAGTGAAAAACAGTGGCAACGTGATGAACGTGACAAAGGAATCTGAACACACGAAAAGTGCGTCCTTGAGGGGCCCTCGTCACTCATTCCCGGGGCGCTCGTCGATTCCTGTCGGGTCTGTCATACGTCACTTGCTCTCTGGAGGCTTTTCTCAGTATCGACGTGACTCATTCCTTCTCCAAGACCAAAGCGAGTGTCACAGAAAAAAAAAAAAAAATACATATATATATATATCGTCCTGCATTAGAGATTCTCTGAGCAACTTTATTAACTGGCTTTGTTAGGAACTCTTAATTTATATTTTACAGTCTTGTGTGTATTTGCAGGAAAATTATGTTCAAACTTTTATTCAGGCAAATTAAGAACGTGTGTGTGTGTGTGTGTGTGTGTGTGTGTGTGTGTGTGTGTGTGTGTGTGTGTGTGTGTGTGTGTGTATGTGTGCGGGGGAGGGGGGGGATGGCTGGGAGGAGAGAGAGAGAGAGAGAGAGAGAGAGAGAGAGAGAGAGAGAGAGAGAGAGAGAGAGAGAGAGAGAGAGAGAGAGAGAGAGAGAGAGAGAGAGAGAGAGAGAGAGAACCGTACACCTTTAAATGATACAAGTTATTTTTAGTTTCACTTAACTTCCTCCACAGTAAAGATTCAACTTACCAATGCATATAATATTTTTCACTTTCCTTGCTTCTCTCTTACCCTTTCTCACTCTCATTTGGTTTCTCCGTCAAGATTATCTACCGCCTACATTTAATTTTTTCCTCATTCTTTTCCCATAGGCTACTTCTCTTCCATATTCATTGTTTTCATCTTTTATTCAACATGAGTCTGGCGGTGGATGACTGAATTTTTTACAGCAATAAAGGGGACGAGGTGGCATCACAGGCCCTTTCAGCACTTAGCCTCGCCGCTCTAAGGTTGCATGAGTGACGCAGCGGTGATTAAAAGTAACGACCAGGCTGAGGAAGGTGACACTGTACCGCGTAACCCTCACCGGCGCGCCCTGTCATGATAATCCGAAATGCCTGGCTTCCTGGTTGCCTGCCTGCCCGAATGACTGACTGACTGACATGCTACGGTCTGATTGACTGTAACTGACTGAATGACGCACAGGCTTAATGGACGATTTGCTGACTGACTGCCTGCTTGACTAACTGAATTGCAATTGATTGACTGTCTTGCTGACTTGATGGATGTCTCTCTAACTGACTGCCTGATTGACTGACTGACTTCCAGCAGAGGCTCAGGTTGCCTTACTAGTTTAATTAATGGATAACCTGGTGATTTTCTGACTGGTTAACAACAGACTGACTGGACGCCCTTAAGGATGGAATAATATATAAAAAAATCTTAAGTGACTGCTGTGTTACGCCCTTCTATTGTCTTCCCCTCTGTTGTTATTTCCCTCCCTGCCGTTCTCATTAGCCCTTCCCTCCCCAGTGACGGCAGACCCTCACGAACGTCTGAGGGTGTGCGTGTTCCCGCGGCCCGCCTTCCGCAATGAGTCGCGCTGACTTAAGATATGACGGAAATAACACGCATATTTTATTTTTTTTCCCTTTTCTTTGTACCATAAGTGAAATTCGTTGGACCTCCATATTTGCCGCTGATGTTATTGTAGTATGGATTTTTTGTTCCTTTGTACCCTCTGTTTATTTCATTGTGATGTTTGTCACATGGCAATAATTATTCTTGTATTCCTTCATGCGTATTGACGACATTGCCATTCCATCGTACCTTCTGTTATAATTACTGTACTTAAACGGATCCCTTCATAAGTGGTAACATGTACATGCAATTACCGATGTTTATCGTACCGTGACATGCGTTGATTACCGTACAATCAATGACGTTCATCTCGACTTCATAGCCGCTGATTACACGCTCGCATAATGACTCGGTGATTTGATTAAGCTTAATTGAAATAAAAATCATGTGCGAGATGCGCGTGTTAACAAGGTGCGAATTTACTGCAGTGCATCATATTCTGTTTTGCATGATAATTCTCCCCCCCCTGTGTGCCCGAGAGCCTTTCCTTGCTATTAGTTTGTCGCCGGCAGGAGGGAGGGACCGGCGTCTAATGAGGTGCTGCGCCTCGGGGGACGCGCCGGCTACTGCTCGTCCATTTGTTTGTTCTAATTTAACACAACTTGCTGATGCGCTTTTGTTACGCTTGTTTGCGCTTATCTTTAGTTGCTTCTGACTTTACTTATATTACTCTTGCTTGTTTGATTTATTTGCCGATGCTGATAGATTTTTTAAGCCTTATTATTATCAGTTGACAGCTATGACCAAGATAATACACTGAGAAAGTAAAGCTGAAAACCTCAACACTTGGACAATGTAATATTTTGAGGGAATGTTTCAACAAAGAGTAAAGCAGAAAAGCAGAGACGAGAAATAGAGCCATGAGCAGAAATCTGGACTTGGCGAGGTTTGCTTTCAGACGAGAACTGTCAGAATTACTATTTGCTCCTCTGGTCGTGGCGTTATGGCCTTTCTCCTCTGCAGTGATTGCCTTCTCTCCTTCCCTTTCTCTTCTCTCCCTTATTTCCAGCCTTGTATGTATCCTTTTTACCCCATTTTCCCTCTTACCGTCTTTCTTCCTCTCCTTCCCTACCTCTCCCTTTTCTCTCTCTCTTTCTCTGCACCGTTGTCTCTCGCCGTTCACCCGCCTGGTCACACTGGGAGCTACGAGGCGGCGATCGACCCCGCCCTGACATCAAATTTTCAGTCTAGTTCTAGTTTCTTCGCTTCCCCTGAGTTGTCGTGAAGGTGAAGGTCGGAAAGATTATTGTTGGATGTCTTTGTAAGGTCGAATTACTCCATTTCCTCGCCGGTTTTAAGACCTTCCAGATTACTCTAATGAATTACTGGCAATGTACTGTTGGGTCATTACTCTATATATCACTCGTTCAGGGGAAGCGAAAACTTATTAAATTCCACAACATCAGCACTGGTGACTCGCTTCGTTGAACTTAATGATATATAGATGACCGAATGTGCTCTCTCATCAAATATCTTTAACTTGATGGCTTACTACTAAAATGAAATAACCTAGGAAGGCCTACGGATCTGTTGCTCTTTGCTATCCCTTATAATTCTTTAAACATATGCTGCGTACCGCCTCTAACTAACTCCTCGTCCACTAAGTTATGATGCTTGACCCTTTCTTACACGAACTAGAATAATGATGCTTCCTCTTCATCTTCACTAAACTCACGCACACCCCCTCCCCACGCTCCCTCTTCCCTGACGGCCGGAGGAAAAGAGCCGCTGAAGGAGGTGTTGCTTGGGGCCTCAGTAAAATCACCGAGGGGACGCACCCTAGCCCTCGCTGCGCTTGGCCGTCCTCCTTTAACATCAGCTTCACTTTGCTCCATTGGCAGGTAGTTTTGGGGGGAAAGTTTTTATGTCAGCGTGCAGGAGGAAGGGTAGCGGGAATAAAAGAAAAGAAAAAAAAAGAAAGAAAAAGAAAATACATAAAAGAAAAGAAGGTACAGTGTTCTGGATGGGGAAGGTTTGTTCGTGTTAGCTCATCTCTACATCAGTACTGCGCTGAGGGGAAAGGAGGGGCTGGAATATGGAAATACAAATACGCACGTAGAGGAGAATAACGAAATACACCCTGGAGGGAATAAAAGAAGGGATTCACTTTTTACCGGTGTCATGTTTATGTATCCGAGGCCTTCCAGCCACACCAATATTCTGCGTAACCACGTTCATTAAGGGGCCCCCACCGATATCCCCTGTACCCATCAATATCCTGCGCATACACCCAAGTTCACTAACAGGCACTCCTCAATAGACTGTGTACCCGCGTTGATTGGTGAGGCAAGTGCTCTAGATACGAGTATATATGATTTTTTTTTTCTCCAGTGTAAGTCTGCGTTGTAGGCTGCCCAGTTACTATATATAGTTGATGTAACGAAGATATGGTTCCGGACCCACCGACCTATACTATGAGTACATCGATCCACTGCCTCTTGCCCCTCATCTCCTCCCCTCATCCTCCCAGTGTGTGGTTGTCAAATACTTCAGGCGCCGCGGTGCCATTAGTATGGAGGAGCTAAAAAATACAGTATTTTCTTAGTCAGTGTGTGTGTGTGTGTGTGTGTAAGAGAGAGAGAGAGAGAGAGAGAGAGAGAGAGAGAGAGAGAGAGAGAAAGAGAAACACACACACACTACCCTAGTACCCCAGTACCTCATTAAGTATCACCGCAGAGCAGGAATGGGGCAGTAATTTGCAGGTCAAATCAGTTGACATCTGCATAAGAGGACCAATGGATCTCAAAACACACACACACACACACACACACACACACACACACACAGTTGGTAGGTACGCATTCTGACCTTATTCTGTCCACGTCACTGACGCAAGAGTTAACAAACATCTTTACTCTTTCGTCTCTTATTGGTAAACAACTGGAATTCTCTGTTTCTCTTTTTCTTCTTCCGATGACTTGAACTGTTTCTAGAGAGGAGTATTGAAACAACTCAGAAACGATATTTGAAACTTCCTATAACATACTGAGCACTCTCTCTCTCTCTCTCTCTCTCTCTCTCTCTCTCTCTCTGTTGCCTTGACCCTATTAAAGTCTGAAATGTCTTCAATAAGGTGAAGTGTTCTTGGAAGCGAGGTCCCTTTAACAAGACATGAGTCAGCAATCATATCATCTTCATTAATTTCACTGGATGTATAGGATTTTAAGTCTTTTTTGTGTGTCTCCTAATAAACCAGTAATTGTCATTATTTAGTGCTCATATTCTCGATCGATATCGCACACACACACACACACACACACACACACACACACACACATACAAAGATTTTCTCAGTCTCCAATTAACGGAGAGACTAGATGATGGACAGACTATTTTCGTGGAAAGAGGGACGACGACGAGGAGGAGGAGGAGGAGAAGGAGGAAGGAACAGGAGAGGAGGAGACTGATGGAAGCGGAGGAGAACAAGTGATAGAGGAAACTGAAAGAAAAAAAAAACAACAACAGTCCTATTTTAGGCTCCTGTCTGGTAGTGTTCATGTCAGGACGTCTTTAAGGAGAGAACATTAAATATTCATCAATAATAACATAAAGAAGAGACACGATAATGCACATAAATACACATCAATGTAGGGTACTGAACAAGAATAGAGATGCTGGGCGACTAAGAGGTAAAAAGAAAAAAAAAAAAGACAGGATAATGCATAGAAATATCAAGAGTAATGGAGATCAGTAAGCATGTAGTCTTATGAAGTAGACGCTAAACAGTATGCTGGTCTTGATAACGTAAGTGTATGACTCAAACAGCCGGTGACTTCTTCGTCACTTAGATCACATCCTCAATTCACACTGCTAGAAAGTAAATAAACTCCATACAGGGACTGTCATGTGTAGGCCTGATGGTTTCTTGCAGCTTCCCTTATTTCTTATGTTCTTATGTTCATTGTGTCACTGAAGCCTCACTGCCGTCTAAGCACACTTCATTTCTTGGCTAGTAACCACGGCTTGGAAACACCGAAGCTTCTCGACAGCCTGGTCACGCTAGAAACAAGCCAGTCACTAAGCGTGCGAGATTGTTGTAAATCTTGTGGCAGTACGGAGCTAAAGAGTGGCTGTATGTAGAGTGAGGGGTAAGTCCAGTGTACAATCATGCCAAGTGAGAGGTATAATCTTTAGGTCAATATACAGTTTCTCATTGTAACTAATGGTGCAGGGAAAAGTCAGACTCACACTGATATTCAAAATAAGCTCTCCTTACGTAATTTTGTTTGTAAGTTAGTATGATGGATACTAATTTCTCGAATAGGCCTGTCTCTTCTTTTTTCCTAGTTTACTGGCGAAAGAAAACTGTATATTTACCAATTTTTTATATTACAAAGCTAAACAAAAAGGTGACAGTGGATATGAAAAGGTATGGAGGAGGGCCAAACACCAGCGATAAAAAGCGACAAAAGCAATCAGACATTTACAGTGCTTACAGTGCCTACATATGTGTATTCACCTATTCACCATTTCGTGTTTACGCGACCCATGCGAGTCTCGTGTGTCGTCACGGCAACATAATCACAATTGAGTCAGACGCCAAGGAATTACATTAACCGAACTTAGACACGTCGTATGAGAGACACATCTGTTCCTTTCCTCCAGAATCTTATGACGCAGCTCTCTCTCTCTCTCTCTCTCTCTCTCTCTCTCTCTCTCTCTCTCTCTCTCTCTCTCTCTCTCTCTCTCTCTCTCTCTCTCTCTCCAGCAACGTGAAAGAGAAACCCAATACTCCCGCTGCGAACTAGAATCAAAGAGAGACCTGAACCTTCATCTGTAGTAAGGACGCGTAGTTCGTGTGCTGACACTGTATCCCTTGCAAACACTTCATATCCAACTTCTCCCGCACTGCTGTATCAGGGACATCACTCCGCCGCTCTCCGCCAGAACCAAGCCACTCAGTCCTCACCAGCACTGCCAGATTTCGAGATAACTAGAGTCATAGTTTGTATAGTCCGTACTGGTGTTCCCACTTTCATGGCGCCGGATGGTCCAGTCTCTCTCTCTCTCTCTCTCTCTCTCTCTCTCTCTCTCATCGGCGTGTGTGTGTGTGTGTGTGTGTGTGTGTGTGCGTAGATGGGGAAGGGATATACTGAAAGGCACGTGAGTATTGGTGTTTCTAGGGAGCAGTTTGCAGTCCTCGTGTGGCTCGCGTTGGTTCAATTGCGCTGGGAATGAGACAACGGAGTGAAATGGCAGGCATGATTGGAGGACGGCTCCTTGCTAAACCCCCTTACGGACGTTTTTGTTTGTTCGTCCCCTTAGCGCGCGCACACACACACACACACAAACACACACACACAAACACAAACACACACACACACCTCAAAAAGCCCAGTAAATCAAGGCGTATGCATGTTGTAATTTACATATGATTCATACTCATTTACTTTTATCATCCGACTTCCTCTTACTTTTTGTTTTTTTTCTCAGCCCCTTAGACTTCCATGGCGGGTATAGATTTTACAATTAACCCAAAGTGGATCGTCCCCCTTTCACCCTTCACTCTCGTCCCTTCCCTACCGCTCTTCCACCGCCAAACAATGTATACCGCCGAGTCCCCAGCAGGTCCCCGCAG